>NW_027667706.1:0-163000 GCF_963924665.1 Micromys minutus
TGCCACAATATGTTAGGAATTTCTGCCTTTTTGCCCTAAAATAAGGGAAATTTCTGGAATTTTGCCCCAAAATAAGTGGAATTTCTGATATTTGCCACAAAATAAGTAGAATTTCTGTCTTTTTGCTTCAACATATAGGGAATTTCTGCCGTTTTGCCTCACAATTAGGGGAATTTCTGCAATTTTACTTCAAAATACAGGGAATTTCTGCTTTTTTGCCTGAAAATAAAGGGAATGTATACCTTTTGCCACAAAAAAGGGAAATTTCTTCATTTTAACCCCAAAATAAGAGTAATTTCTGCCTTTTTACCTCAAAATAAGTTAAATTTCTGCCTTTTTACCCAAAAATAAATGGAATTTCTGTCTTTTTGCCCCAAAATAAAAGGAATTTTTGAATTTTGCCTTGAAATAAGTGAAATTTCTGCAATTTTGCCCCAAAATTAGGGGAATTTCTCACGTTATGCTCTGAAATAAGTAGAATTTCTGTCTTTTTGCCCCAAAATAATTTGAATTTCTGCATTTTCCCTCAAAATTAGATGAATTTGTGCAATTTTGCTTCAAAACATGGGGAATTTCTGCCTTATTACACAAAAATAATGGGAATTTCTGCATTTTTGCACCAATATAAGGGGAATTTCTGAGATTTTGCTCCAAAATACGGAAAATTTGTGGCTTATTGCCTAAAATTAAGTGGAATTTCTACCTTTTTGCACTGAAATATTTGAAATTTCTGCAATTTTACCCAAAAATAAGGGGAATTTCTGTTTTTGGCCCCAAAATTAGGGGAATTTCTGCTTTTTGCCCAAAAATAAGGCAAATTTCTGACTTTTTGCCCTAAAATAAGTCAAATTTCTGCAATTTTGCCCCAAAATAAGGGGAATTTCTGCCTTTTGCCCAAAATAAGGGGAATTTCAGCATTTTACCTCCAAATAAGGGGAATTTCTGCCTTTTTGCCACAAAATATGGGGAATTTCTGCATTATTGCCCCCAAATAAGGAAAGTTTCTGATTTTCTGCTCCAATTAATGGGAATTTCTGCCTTTTTGCCACAAAATAAAAAGAATTTCTGCTTTTTTGCCCCAAAATAAGGGGAATTTCAGCCTTTTTACCTCCAAATAAGAGGAATTTCTGCCTTTTGCCCCAAAATATGGTGAATTTCTGCCTATTTGTTCCAAAATAAGAAAAATTTCTTCAACTTTGTACCAAAATAATAGAAATTTCTGCCCTTTTGCCCCAAAATAAAAGAAATTCCTGCCTTATTTCCCTGAAATAAGTGAAATTTCTGCAATTTTGCCCAAAATAAGAAAAATTTCTGCAATTTTGCCACAAAATAAGGGAAATTTTTGCAATTTTGCCCCAAAATAATGGGAATTTCTGAATTTTTGCCTTGAAATAAGGAGAATTTCTGTCTTTTTACCCCAAAATAATGTGATTTTCTGCATTTTCCCTCAAAATTAGGGGAATTTGTGCAATTTTGCTTCAAAACATGGGGAATTTCTGCCTTATTACACAAAAATAATGGGAATTTCTGCATTTTTGCACCAATATAAGGGGAATTTCTGAGATTTTGCTCCAAAATACGGAAAATTTGTGGCTTATTGCCTAAAATTAAGTGGAATTTCTACCTTTTTGCACTGAAATATTTGAAATTTCTGCAATTTTACCCAAAAATAAGGGGAATTTCTGTTTTTGGCCCCAAAATTAGGGGAATTTCTGCTTTTTGCCCAAAAATAAGGCAAATTTCTGACTTTTTGCCCTAAAATAAGTCAAATTTCTGCAATTTTGCCCCAAAATAAGGGGAATTTCTGCCTTTTGCCCAAAATAAGGGGAATTTCAGCATTTTACCTCCAAATAAGGGGAATTTCTGCCTTTTTGCCACAAAATATGGGGAATTTCTGCATTATTGCCCCCAAATAAGGAAAGTTTCTGATTTTCTGCTCCAATTAATGGGAATTTCTGCCTTTTTGCCACAAAATAAAAAGAATTTCTGCTTTTTTGCCCCAAAATAAGGGGAATTTCAGCCTTTTTACCTCCAAATAAGAGGAATTTCTGCCTTTTGCCCCAAAATATGGTGAATTTCTGCCTATTTGTTCCAAAATAAGAAAAATTTCTTCAACTTTGTACCAAAATAATAGAAATTTCTGCCCTTTTGCCCCAAAATAAAAGAAATTCCTGCCTTATTTCCCTGAAATAAGTGAAATTTCTGCAATTTTGCCCAAAATAAGAAAAATTTCTGCAATTTTGCCACAAAATAAGGGAAATTTTTGCAATTTTGCCCCAAAATAAGGGGAATTTCTGAATTTTTGCCTTGAAATAAGGAGAATTTCTGTCTTTTTACCCCAAAATAATGTGATTTTCTGCATTTTCCCTCAAAATTAGGGGAATTTGTGCAATTTTGCTTCAAAATATGGGGAATTTCTGCCTTATTGCACCAAAATAAAGGGAATTTCTGCATTTTTGCACCAATATAAGGGGAATTTCTGAGATTTTGCTCCAAAATACAGAAAATTTCTGCCTTATTGCCCGAAATTAAGTGGAATTTCTGCCTTTTTGCACTGAAATATTTGAAATTTCTGCAATTTTACCCCAAAATAAGGGGAATTTCTATTTTTGGCCCCAAAATTAGGGGAATTTCTGCTTTTTGCCCCAAAATAAGGCAAATTTCTGACTTTTTGCCCTGAAATAAGTGAAATTTCTGCAATTTTGTCCCAAAATAAGGGGAATATCTGCCTTTTTGCCCAAAATAAGTGGAATTTCAGCATTTTACCCCCAAATAAGGGGAATTTCTGCCTTTTTGCCACAAAATATGGGGAATTACTGCCTTATTGCCTTCAAATAAGGAAAATTTCTGCTTTTCTGCCCCAATTAACAAGAATTTCTGCCTTTTTGCCACAAAGTAAAGGAAATTTTTGCCTTTTTGCCCTAAAATAAGAGGAATTTCATCCTTTTTACCTCAAAATAAGGGGAATTTCTGCCTTTTACCCCAAAATATGGGGAATTTCTGCCTTTTTATTCCAAAATATGAAAAATTTCTTCAACTTTGTACCAAAATAAAAGAAATTTCTGCTTTTTGTCCCAAAATAAAAGGAATTTCTGACTTTTAGCCTTGAAATAAATGAAATTTCTGCAATTTTGCCCGAAAATAAGGAAAATTTGTGCCTTTTTGCCCCAAAATGAGGGAAATTTCTGCCTTTTTGCCCCAAAATATGGGGAATTTCAGCATTTTACCTCAAAATAAGGGGAATTTCAGACTTTTTGCACCAAAATATGGGGAATTTTAGCCTTTTTGACACAATATAAAAAAAATTTCTGCAATTCTGTACCAAAATAAAAGAAATTTCTAAAATTTTGTTCCAAAATAAGGGAAATTTCTGAAATTTTGCCCCAAAATATAGGAAAGTTCTTCAATTTTGCCCCAAAATAAGGGGAATTTCTGACTTTTTGCCGCGAAATAAGGAGAATTTCTGTATTTTTGCCCCAAAATAAAGGGAATTTCTGCCTTTTTGCCCCCAAATTAGGGGAGTTTCTGCAATTTTGCTTCAAAATACAAAGAATTTCTGCCTTTTTTCCCGAAAATAAGGGGAACTTCTGCTTTTGCACCAAATAAAGGGAATTTCTGCATTTTTGCCCCGATATTAGGGGAAATTCTGCAATTTTGCTCCAAAATACGGGGAATTTCTGCATTTTTGCCCGAAATTAAAAGGATTTTCTGCCTTTTTGCCCCCAAATAAGGAAAATTTCTACAATTTTATCCCAAAATAAGGGGAATTTCTGCCTTTTTTCCCCAAAATATAAGGAATTTCTGCATTTTGCCCCAAAATAAGAAATATTTCTGCAATTTTGCCCCAAAATAAGGGGAATTTCTCACTTTTTGCCCAAAAATCAAGGAAATTTCAGCCTTTTTACCTGAAAATAAGTGAAATTTCTGCAATTTTGCCCCAAAAGGAAATTTCTGCAATTTTGCCCTAAAATAAGGTAAATTTCTGCAATTTTGCCCCCAATTAAAGAAAATTTCTGGAATTTTGCCCCAAAATAAGGGGAATTTCTGATTTTAGCTCCAAAATAAAAGAAATGTCTGCCTTTTGCCCCAAAATTAGGGGAATTTCTGCAATTTGGCTTCAAAATGAGGGGAATTTCTGCCTTTTTGCCCTAAAATAAGGGGAATGCATACCTTTTTGCCATAAAAAAGGGAAATGTCTTCATTTTTGCGCCAAATTAAGATGAACTTCTGTCTTTTGCCCCTAAATAAGTGGAATTTCTGTATTTTTTACCCCAAAAAAAGGAATTTCTGTCTATTTTGCCCCAAAATAAGGGGAATTTCTGACTTATTACCCTCAAATAAGTGAAATTTCTGCAATTTTGCCACAAAATAAGGAAAAATTCTTATTTTTTGCCCCCAAATAAGAGAAATTTCAGCCTTTTTACCTCAAAATAAGGGGAATTTCTGCATTTTTGCCACAATATGTTAGGAATTTCTGCCTTTTTGCCCTAAAATAAGGGAAATTTCTGGAATTTTGCCCCAAAATAAGTAGAATTTCTGAGTTTTGCAACAATATAAGGAGAATTTCTGTCTTTTTGCCCCAACATATAGGGAATTTCTGCCTTTTTGCCCCACAATTAGGGGAATTTCTGCAATTTTACTTCAAAATACCGGGAATTTCGGCTTTTTTGCCTGAAAATAAGGGGAATGTATACCTTTTGCCACAAAAAAGGGAAGTTTCTTCATTTTAACCCCAAAATAAGAGTAATTTCTGCCTTTTTATCTCAAAAAAGTGAAATTTCTGCCTTTTTACCCAAAAATAAATGGAATTTATTTTTGACTTTTTGCCCCAAAATAAAAGGAGTTTTTGATTTATGCCTTGAAATAAGTGAAATTTCTGCAATTTTGCCCCAAAATAAGGGAAATTTCTGCCTTTTTGCCACAAAATAAGGGGAATTTCTGCATTTTTGCCCAAAAATAAAGAAAATTTCAGCAATTTTGTAGCAAAATAAAAGAAATTTCTGCCTTTTTGCCCCAAAATAAGAGAAATTCCTGCCTTCTTTCCCTGAAATAAGTGAAATTTCTGCAATTTTGCCCAAAATAAGAAAAATTTCTGCAATTTTGCCACAAAAAAAGGGAAATTTCTTCATTTTAGCCCCAAAATAAGAGTAATTTCTGCCTTTTATACCTCAAAATAAGTGAAATTTCTGCCTTTTTACCCAAAAATAAATGGAATTTCTGTCTTTTAACCCAAAATAAAAGGAATTTTTGAATTTTGCCTTGAAATAAGTGAAATTTCTGCAATTTTGCCACAAAATGACGGAAATTTCTGCCTTTTTGCCACAAAATCAAGGGAATTTCTGCATTTTTGCCCCAAAATAAAGAAAATTTCTGCAATTTTGTACCAAAATAAAAGAAATTTCTGCCCTTTTGCCCCAAAATAAGAGAAATTCCTAATTCTTTCCCTGAAATACGTGAAATTTCTGCAATTTTGCACAAAATAAGAAAAATTTCTGCAATTTTGCCACAAAATAAGGGATATTTCTGCAATTTTGCCCCAAAATAAAGAGAATTTCTGACGTTTTGCTCTGAAATAAGGAGAATTTCTGTCTTTTTGCCCCAAAATAATTTGAATTTCTGCATTTTCCCTCAAAATTAGATGAATTTGTGCAATTTTGCTTCAAAACACGGGGAATTTCTGCCTTATTACACCAAAATAATGGGAATTTCTGCATTTTTGCACCAATATAAGGGGAATTTCTGAGATTTTGCTCCAAAATACGGAAATTTCTGCCTTATTGCCTAAAATTAAGTGGAATTTCTGCCTTTTTGCACTGAAATATTTGAAATTTCTGCAATTTTACCCCAAAATAAGAGGAATTTTCTGTTTTTGGACCCAAAATTAGGGGAATTCCTGCTTTTTGCCACAAAATAAGGCAAATTTCTGACTTTTTGCCCTAAAATAAATGAAATTTCTGCAATTTTGCCCCAAAATAAGGGGAATTTCTGACTTTTGCCCAAAATAAGGGGAATTTCAGCATTTTACCTCCAAATAATGGGAATTTCTGCCTTTTTGCCACAAAATATGGGGAATTTCTGCATTATTGCACCAAAATAAGGAAAGTTTCTGCTTTTCTGCCCCTATTAACAAGAATTTCTGAATTTTTGCCACAAAATAAAGGGAATTTCTGCCTTTTTGCCCCAAAATATGGGGAATTTCTGCCTTTTTGTTCCAAAATAAGAACAATTTCTTCAACTTTGTACCAAGATAAAAGAAATTTCTGCTTTTTGCCCCAAAATAAAAGGAATTTCTGACTTTTTGCCCTGAAATAAATGAAATTTCTGCAATTTTGCCCGAAAATAAGGGAAATTTGTGCCTTTTTGCCCCAAAATGTAGGGAATTTCTGCCTTTTTGCCCCAAAATATGGGGAATTTCAGCATTTTACCTTAAAATAAGGGGAATTTCAGCCTTTTTGCACCAAAATATGGGGAATTTTAGCCTTTTTGCCACAATATAAGAAAAATTTCTGCAATTCTGTACCAAAATAAAAGAAATTTCTAAAATTTTGCCCCAAAATAAGGAAAATTTCTGCAATTTTGCCCCAAAATAAGGGAAAGTTCTTCAATTTTGCCCCAAAATAAGGGGAATTTCTGACTTTTTGCCGCGAAATAATGAGAATTTCTGTATTTTTGCCCCAAAATAAAGGGAATTTCTGCCTTTTTGCCCCAAAATTAGGGGAGTTTCTGCAATTTTGCTTCAAAATACAAGGAATTTCTGCCTTTTTTCCCGAAAATAAGGGGAACTTCTGCTTTTGCACCAAATAAAGGGAATTTCTGCATTTTTGCCCCGATATTAGGGGAATTTCTGTAATTTTGCTCCAAAATACGGGGAATTTTTGCCTTTGCCCGAAATTAAAACGATTTTCTGCCTTTTTGCCCCCAAATAAAGGAAATTTCTGCAATTTTATCCCAAAATAAGGGGAATTTCTGCCTTTTTTTCCCCAAAATATAAGGAGTTTCTGCCTTTTTGCCCCAAAATAAGGTAAATTTCTGCAATTTTGCCCCAAATTAAAGGAAATTTCTGGAATTTTGCCCCAAAATAAGGGGAATTTCTGATTTTTGTCCCAAAATAAAGGAAATGTCTGCCTTTTGCCCCAAAATTAGGAGAATTTCTGCAATTTTGCTTCAAAATAAGGGGAATTTCTGCCTTTTTGCCCGAAAATAAGGGGAATGCATACCTTTTTGCCATAAAAAAGGGAAATTTCTTTATTTTTGCGCCAAATTAAGAGGAACTTCTGCCTTTTGCCTCTAAATAAGTGGAATTTCTGTCTTTTTTACCCCAAAAAAGGGAATTTCTGTCTTTTTTGCCCCAAAATATGGGGAATTTCTGACTTATTACCCTGAAATAAGTGAAATTTCTGCAATTTTGCCACAAAATAAGGAAAAATTCTTCCTTTTTGTCCCCAAAAAAGAGGAATTTCAGCCTTTTTACCTCAAAATAAGGGGAATTTCTGCATTTTTGCCACAATATATTAGGAATTTCTGCCTTTTTGCCCTAAAATAAGGGAAATTTCTGGAATTTTGCCCCAAAATAAGTGGAATTTCTGAGTTTTGCCACAAAATAAAGAGAATTTCTGTCTTTTTGCCCCAACATATAGGGAATTTCTGCCGTTTTGCCTCACAATTAGGGGAATTTCTGCAATTTTACTTCAAAATACGGGGAATTTCTGCTTTTTTGCCTTAAAATAAGGGGAATGTATACCTTTTGCCACAAAAAAGGGAAATTTCTTCATTTTAACCCCAAAATAAGAGTAATTTCTGCCTTTTTACCTCAAAATAAGTGAAATTTCTGCCTTTTTACCCAAAAATAAATGGAATTTCTGTCTTTTTGCCCCAAAATAAAAGGAATTATTGAATTTTGCCTTGAAATAAGTGAAATTTCTGCAATTTTGCCCCAAAATAAGGGAAATTTCTGCCTTTTAGCCACAAAATAAGGGGAATTTCTGCATTTTTGCCCCAAAATAAAGAAAATTTCTGCAATTTTGTACCAAAATAAAAGAAATTTATGCCTTTTTGCCCCAAAATAAGAGAAATTCCTGCCTTCTTTCCCTGAAATAAGTGAAATTTCTGCAATTTTGCCCAAAATAAGAAAAATTTCTGCAATTTTGCTACAAAATGGGAAATTTCTTCATTTTAGCCCCAAAATAAGAGTAATTTCTGCCTTTTTACCTCAAAATAAGTGAAATTTCTGCCTTTTTACCCAAAAATAAACGGAATTTCTGCCTTTTTGCCCCAAAATGAAAGGAATTTTTGAATTTTGCCTTGAAATAAGTGAAATTTCGGCAATTTTGCCCCAAAATAAGGGAAATTTCTGCCTTTTTGCCACAAAATCAGGGGAATTTCTGCATTTTTGCTCCAAAATAAAGAAAATTTCTCCAATTTTGTACCAAAAAAAAGAAACTTCTGCCCTTTTGCCCCAAAAAAAGAGAAACTCCTGCCTTCTTTCCCTGAAATAAGTGAAATTTCTGCAAGTTTGCAAAAAATAAAAAATTTGGCAATTTTGCCACAAAATAAGGAAAATTTCTGCAATTTTGCCCCAAAATAAGCGGAATTTCTAACGTTATGCCATGAAATAAGGAGAATTTCTGTCTTTTTGCCCCAAAATAATTTGAATTTCTGCATTTTCCCTCAAAATTAGATGAATTTGTGCAATTTTGCTTCAAAACACGGGGAATTTCTGCCTTATTACACCAAAATAAAGGGAATTTCTGCATTTTGCACCATTATAAGGGGAATTTCTGAGATTTTGCTCCAAAATACGGAAAATTTGTGCCTTATTGCCTAAAATTAAGTGGAATTTCTGCCTTTTTGCACTGAAATATTTTAAATTTCTGCAATTTTACCCCAAGATAAGGGGAATTTCTGTTCTTGGCCCCAAAATTAGGGGAATTTCTGCTTTTTGCCACAAAATAAGGGAAATTTCTGACTTTTTTACCTAAAATAAGTGAAATTTCTGCAATTTTGCACCAAAATAAAGGGAATTTCTGCCTTTTGCCCAAAATAAGGGGAATTTCAGCATTTTACCTCCAAATAAGGGGAATTTCTGCCTTTTTGCCACAAAATATGGGGAATTACTGCCTTATTGCCTTCAAATAAAGAAAATGTCTGCTTTTCTGCTCCAATTAACAAGAATTTCTGCCTTTTGCCACAAAGTAAAGGAAATTTTTGCCTTTTTGCCCTAAAATAAGGGGAATTTCATCCTTTTTCCCTCAAAATAAGGGGAATTTCTGCCTTTTACCCCAAAATATGGGGAATTTGTGCCTTTTTGTTCCAAAATAAAAAAAATTTCTTCAGCTTTGTACCAAAATAAAAGAAATTTCTGCTTTTTGCCCCAAAATAAAAAAAAAATTTCTGACTTTTTGCCCTGAAATAAAAGAAATTTCTGCAATTTTGCCCGAAAATAAGAGAAATTTGTGCCTTTTTGCCCCAAAATGTAGGGAATTTCTGCCTTTTTGCCCCAAAATATAGGGAATTTCAGCATTTTACCTCCAAATAAGGGGAATTTCAGCCTTATTGCACCAAAATAAAGGGAATTTCTGCATTTTTGCACCTATAAAAGGGGAATTTCTGAGATTTTGCTCCAAAATACAGAAAATTTCTGCCTTATTGCCCGAAATTAAGTGGAATTTCTGCCTTTTTTCCCTGAAATATTTGAAATTCTGCAATTTTACCCCAAAATAAGGGGAATTTCTATTTTTGGCCCCAAAATTAGGCGAATTTCTGCTTTTTGCCCCAAAATAAGGCAAATTTCTCACTTTTTGCCCTGAAAAAAGTGAAATTTCTGCAATTTTGTTCCAAAATAAGGGGAATTTCTGCCTCTTTGCCCAAAATAAGGGGAATTTCAGCATTTTACCTCCAAATAAGGGGAATTTCTGCATTTTGCCACAAAATATGGGGAATTACTGCCTTATTGCCTTCAAATAAAGAAAATTTCTGCTTTTCTGCCCCAATTAACAAGAATTTCTGCCTTTTTTGCCACAAAGTAAAGGAAATTTTTGCCTTTTTGTGCTAAAATAAGGGGAATTTCATCCTTTTTACCTCAAAATAAGGGGAATTTCTGCCCTTTACCCCAAAATATGGGGAATTTCTGCCTTTTTATTCCAAAATATGAAAAATTTCTTCAACTTTGTACCAAAATAAAAGAAATTTCTGTTTTTGTCCCAACATAAAAGGAATTTCTGACTTTTTGCCCTGAAATAAATGAAATTTCTGCAATTTTGCCTGATAATAAGGAAAATTTGTGCCTTTTTGCCCCAAAATGAGGGAAATTTCTGCCTTTTTGCCCAAAAATATGGGGAATTTCAGCATTTTACCTCAAAATAAGGGGAATTTCAGCCTTTCTGCACCAAAATATGGGGAATTTTAGCCTTTTTGCCACAATATAAAAAAAATTTCTGCAATTCTGTACCAAAATAAAAGAAATTTCTAAAATTTTGCCCCAAAATAAGGGAAATTTCTGCAATTTTGCCACAAAATAAGGGAAAGTTCTTCAATTTTGCCCCAAAATAAGGGGAATTTCTGACTTTTTGCCGCGAAATAAGGAGAATTTCTCTATTTTTGCCCCAAAATAAAGGGAATTTCTGCATTTTTGCCCCAAAATTAGGGGAGTTTCTGCAATTTTGCTTCAAAATACAAGGAATTTCTGCCTTTTTTCCTGAAAATAAGGGGAACTTCTGCTTTTGCACCAAATAAAGGGAATTTCTGCATTTTTGCCACGATATTAGGAGAATTTCTGCAATTTTGCTCCAAAATAAGGGGAATTTCTGCATTTTTGCCCGAAATTAAAAGGATTTTCTGCCTTTTTGCCCCCAAATAAGGGAAATTTCTGCAATTTTATCCCAAAAAAGGGGAATTTCTGCTTTTTTGCCCTAAAATATAAGGAATTTCTACCTTTTTGCCCCAAAATAAGAAATATTTTTGCAATTTTGCCCCAAAATAAGGAAAATTTCTCACTTTTTGCCCAAAAATAAAGGAAATTTCAGCCTTTTTACACGAAAATAAGTTAAATTTCTGCAATTTTGCCCCAAATAAGGGAAATTTCTGCAATTTTGCCCCAAAATAAGGTAAATTTCTGCAATTTTGCCCCAAATTAAAGGAAATTTCTGGAATTTTGCCCCAAAATAAGGGGAATTTCTGACTTTTTGCCCTGAAATAAGGAGAATTTCTGTCTTTTTGCCCAAAAATAATGTGAATTTCTGCATTTTCCCTCAAAATTAGGGGAATTTGTGCAATTTTGCTTCAAAATACGGGGAATTTCTGCCTTATTGCACCAAAATAAAGGGAATTTCTGCATTTTTGCACCAATATAAGGGGAATTTCTGAGATTTTGCTCCAAAATACAGAAAATTTCTGCCTTATTGCCCGAAATTAAGTGGAATTTCTGCCTTTTTGTCCTGAAATATTTGAAATTTCTGTAATTTTAACCCAAAATAAAAGGAATTTCTATTTTTGGCCACAAAATTAGGGGAATTTCTGCTTTTTGCCACAAAATAAGGCAAATTTCTGACTTTTTGCCCTGAAATAAGTGAAAATTCTGCAATTTTTACCAAAATAAGGCGAATATCTGCCTTTTTGCCCAAAATAAGGGGAATTTCAGCATTTTACCCTCAAATAAGGGGAATTTCTGCCTTTTTGCCACAAAATATGTGGAATTACTGCCTTATTGCCTTCAAATAAGGAAAATTTCTGCTTTTCTGCCCCAATTAACAAGAATTTCTGCCTTTTTGCCACAAAGTAAAGGAAAATTTTGCCTTTTTGCCCTAAAATAAGGGGAATTTCATCCTTTTTACCTCAAAATAAGGGGAATTTCTGCCTTTTACCCCAAAATATGGGGAATTTCTTCCTTTTTATTCCAAAATATGAAAAATTTCTTCAACTTTGTACCAAAATAAAAGAAATTTCTGCTTTTTGTCCCAAAATAAAAGGAATTTCAGACTTTTAGCCCTGAAATAAATGAAATTTCTGCAATTTTGCCCAAAAATAAGGAAAATTTGTGCCTTTTTGCCCCAATGAGGGAAATTTCTCCCTTTTTGCCCCAAAATATGGGGAATTTCAGCATTTTACCTCAAAATAAGGGGAATTTCAGCCTTTTTGCACCAAAATATGGGGAATTTTAGCCTTTATGCCACAATATAAGAAAAATTTCTGCAATTCTGTACCAAAATAAAAGAAATTTCTAAAATTTTGCCCCAAAATAAGGGAAATTTCTGCAATTTTGCCCCAAAATAAGGGAAAGTTCTTCAATTTTGCCCCAAAATAAGGGGAATTTCTGACTTTTTGCCGCGAAATAAGGAGAATTTCTGTATTTTTGCCCCAAAATAAAGGGAATTTCTGCCTTTTTGCCCCAAAATTAGGGGAGTTTCTGCAATTTTGCTTCAAAATACAAGGAATTTCTGCCTTTTTTCCTGAAAATAAGGGGAACTTCTGCTTTTGCACCAAATAAAGGGAATTTCTGCATTTTTGCCACGATATTAGGGGAATTTCTGCAATTTTGCTCCAAAATAAGGGGAATTTCTGCATTTTTGCCCGAAATTAAAAGGATTTTCTGCCTTTTTGCCCCCAAATAAGGGAAATTTCTGCAATTTTATCCCAAAAAAGGGGAATTTCTGCCTTTTTGCCCTAAAATATAAGGAATTTCTACCTTTTTGCCCCAAAATAAGAAATATTTCTGCAATTTTGCCCCAAAATAAGGGGGATTTCTCACTTTTTGCCCAAAAATAAAGGAAATTTCAGCCTTTTTACACGAAAATAAGTTAAATTTCTGCAATTTTGCCCCAAATAAGGGAAATTTCTGCAATTTTGCCCCAAAATAAGGTAAATTTCTGCAATTTTGCCCCAAATTAAAGGAAATTTCTGGAATTTTGCCCCAAAATAAGGGGAATTTCTGAATTTTTGCCCTGAAATAAGGAGAATTTCTGTCTTTTTGCCCCAAAATAATGTGAATTTCTACATTTTCCCTCAAAATTAGGGGAATTTGTGCAATTTTGCTTCAAAATACGGGGAATTTCTGCCTTATTGCACCAAAATAAAGGGAATTTCTGCATTTTTGCACCAATATAAGGGGAATTTCTGAGATTTTGCTCCAAAATACTGAAAATTTCTGCCTTATTGCCCGAAATTAAGTGGAATTTCTGCCTTTTTGCCACAAAATATGGGGAATTACTGCCTTATTGCCTTCAAATAAGGAAAATTTCTGCTTTTCTGCCCCAATTAACAAGAATCTCTGCCTCTTTGCCACAAAGTAAAGGAAAATTTTGCCTTTTTGCCCTAAAATAAGGTGAATTTCATCCTTTTTACCTCAAAATAAGGGGAATTTCTGCCTTTTACCCCAAAATATGGGGAATTTCTTCCTTTTTATTCCAAAATATGAAAAATTTCTTAAACTTTGTACCAAAATAAAAGAAATTTCTGCTTTTTGTCCCAAAATAAAAGGAATTTCTGACTTTTAGCCCTGAAATAAATGAAATTTCTGCAATTTTGCCCGAAAATAAAGAAAATTTGTGCCTTTTTGCCCCAAAATGAGGGAAATTTCTGCCTTTTTGCCCCAAAATATGGGGAATTTCAGCATTTTACCTCAAAATAAGGGGAATTTCAGCCTTTTTGCACCAAAATATGGGGAATTTTAGCCTTTTTGACACAATATAAAAAAAATTTCTGCAATTCTGTACCAAAATAAAAGAAATTTCTAAAATTTTGCCCCAAAATAAGGAAAATTTCTGCAATTTTGCCCCAAAATAAGGGAAAGTTCTTCAATTTTGCCCCAAAATAAGGGGAATTTCTGACTTTTTGCCGCGAAATAAGGAGAATTTCTGTATTTTCCCCCAAAATAAAGGGAATTTCTGCCTTTTTGCCCCAAAATTAGGGGATTTTCTGCAATTTTGCTTCAAAATACAAGGAATTTCTGCCTTATTTCCCGAAAATAAGGGGAACTTCTGCTTTTGCACCAAATAAAGGGAATTTCTGCATTTTTGCCCCGATATTAGGGGAATTTCTGCAATTTTGCTCCAAAATACGGGGAATTTCTGCCTTTTTGCCCGTAATTAAAAGGATTTTCTGCCTTTTTGCCCCCAAATAAGGGAAATTTCTGCAATTTTATCCCAAAAAAGGGGAATTTCTGCCTTTTTTCCCCAAAATATGAGGAATTTCTGCCTTTTTGCCCCAAAATAAGAAATATTTCTGCAATTTTGCCCCAAATTAAAGGAAATTTCTGGAATTTTGCGCAAAAATAAGGGGAATTTCTGATTTTTGCCCCAAAATAAAGGAAATGTCTACCTTTTGCCCCAAAATTAGGGGAATTTCTGCAATTTTGCTTCAAAATAAAGGGAATTTCTGCCTTTTTGCCCTAAAATACGGGGAATGCATACCTTTTTGCCATAAAAAATGGAAATTTCTTCATGTTTGCGCCAAATTAAGAGGAACTTCTGCCTTTTGCCTCTAAATAAGTGGAATTTCTGTCTTTTTTACCCCTCAAAAAGGGAATTTCTGTCTTTTTTGCCCCAAAATAAGGGTAATTTCTGCCTTTTTACCTCAAAATAAGTGAAATTTCTGCCTTTTTACCCAAAAATAAATGGAATTTCTGTCTTTTTGCCCCAAAATAAAAAGAATTTTTGAATTTTGCCTTGAAATAAGTGAAATTTCTGCAATTTTGCCCCAAAATAAGGGAAATTTCTGCCTTTTTGCCACAAAATAAGGGGAATTTCTGCATTTTTGCCCCAAAATAAAGAAAATTTCTGAAATTTTGTACCAAAATAAAAGAAATTTCTGCCTTTTTGCCCAAAAATAAGAGAAATTCCTGCCTTCTTTCCCTGAAATAAGTGAAATTTCTGCAATTTTGCCCAAAATAAGAAAAATTTCTGCAATTTTGCCACAAAAAAGGGAAATTTCTTCATTTTAGCTCCAAAATAAGAGTAATTTCTGCCTTTTTTACCTCAAAATAAGTGAAATTTCTGCCTTTTTACCCAAAAATAAACGGAATTTCTGTCTTTTGCCCCAAAATAAAAGGAATTTTTGAATTTTGCCTTGAAATAAGTGAAATTTCTGCAATTTTGCCACAAAATGAGGGAAATTTTTGCCTTTTTGCCACAAAATCAGGGGAATTTCGGCATTTTTGCCCCAAAATAAAGAAAATTTCTGCAATTTTTTACCGAAATAAAAGAAATTTCTGCCCTTTTACCCCAAAATAAGAGAAATTCCTAACTTCTTTCCCTGAAATAAGTGAAATTTCTGCAATTTTCCCCAAAATAAGAAAAATTTCTGCAATTTTGCCACAAAATAAGGGATATTTCTGCAATTTTGCCCCAAAATAAGGGGAATTTTGACGTTATGCTCTGAAATAAGGAGAATTTCTGTCTTTTTGCCCAAAAATAATTTGAATTTCTGCATTTTCCCTCAAAATTAGATGAATTTGTGCAATTTTGCTTCAAAACACGGAAAATTTCTGCCTTATTACACCAAAATAATGGGAATTTCTGCATTTTTGCACCAATATAAAGGGAATTTCTGAGATTTTGCTCAAAAATACAGAAAATTTGTGCCTTATTGCCTAAAATTAAGTGGAATTTCTGCCTTTTTGCACTGAAATATTTGAAATTTCTGCAATTTTACCCCAAAATAAGGGAAATTTTTGTTTTTGGCCCCAAAATTAGGGGAATTTCTGCTTTTTGCCACAAAATAAGGCAAATTTCTGACTTTTTGCCCTAAAATAAGTGAAATTTCTGCAATTTTGCCCCAAAATAAGGGGAATTTCTGCCTTTTGCCCAAAATAAGGGGAATTTCAGCATTTTACCTCCAAATAAGGGGAATTTCTGCCTTTTTGCCACAAAATATGGGGAATTTCTGCATTATTGCACCCAAATAAGGAAAGTTTCTGCTTTTCTGCCCCAATTAAAAAGAATTTCTGCCTTTTTGCCACAAAACAAAGGGAATTTCTGCCTTTTTGCCCCAAAACAAGGGGCATTTCAGCCTTTTTACCTCAAAATAAGGGGAATTTCTGCCTTTTGCCCCAAAATATGGGGAATTTCTGCCTTTTTGTTCCAAAATAAGAAAAATTTCTTCAACTTTGTACCAAAATAAAAGAAATTTCTGCTTTTTGACCCAAAATAAAAGGAATTTCTGACTTTTTGCCCTGAAATAAATGAAATTTCTGCAATTTTGCCCGAAAATAAGGGAAATTTGTGCATTTTTGCCCCAAAATGTAGGGAATTTCTGCCTTTTTGCACCATAATATGGGGAATTTTAGCATTTTACCTCAAAATAAATGGAATTTCAGCTTTTTTGCACCAAAATATGAGGAATTTCTGCCTTTTTGCCACAAAATAAGAAAAATTTCTGCAATTCTGTACCAAAATAAAAGAAATTTCTAAAATTTTGCCCAAAAATAGAGGAAATTTCTGCAATTTTGCCCCAAAATAAGGGAAATTTCTGCCTTTCAGCCACAAAATAAGGGAAATTTCTGTCTTTTTGCCCCAAAATAAAAGGAATTTCAGCCTTTTTACCTCATAATAAGGGGAATCTCTGCCTTTTTGCCCCAAAATATGGGGAATTTCTGCATTTTTGCCTCAAAATAAAGAAAATTTCTTCAATTTTGTACCAAAATAAGAGAAATTTCTGCCTTTTTGCCCAAAAATAAGGGGAATTTCTGACTTTTTCCCGTGAAATAAGAAGAGTTTCTTTCTATTTGCCCCAAAATAATGTGAATTTCTGCATTTTCTCTCAAAATTAGGGGAATTTGTGCAATTTTGCTTCAAAATATAGGGAATTTCTGCCTTATTACACCAAAATAAGGGGAATTTCTGCAATTTTGCCCCAAAATAAGGGAAATTTCTGCCTTTTTGCCACAAAATCAGGGGAATTTCTGCATTTTTGCCCCAAAATAAAGCAAATTTCTGCAATTTTGTACCAAAATAAAAGAAATTTCTGCCCTTTTGCCCCAAAATAAGAAAAATTTTTAACTTCTTTCCCTGAAATAAGTGAAATTTCTGCAATTTTCCCCAAAATAAGAAATATTTCTGCAATTTTGCCACAAAATAAGGGATATTTCTGCAATTTTGCCCCAAAATAAGGGGAATTTCTGACGTTATGCTCTGAAATAAGGAGAATTTCTGTCTTTTTGCCCCAAAATAATTTGAATTTCTGCATTTTCCCTCAAAATTAGATGAATTTGTGCAATTTTGCTTCAAAACACGGGGAATTTCTGCCTTATTACACCAAAATGATGGGAATTTCTGCATTTTTGCACCAATATAAGGGGAATTTCTGAGATTTTGCTCCAAAATACGAAAAATTTCTGCCTTATTGCCTAAAATTAAGTGGAATTTCTGCCTTTTTGCACTGAAATATTTGAAATTTCTGCAATTTTACCCCAAAATAAGGGGAATTTCTGTTTTTGGCCCCAAAATTAGGAGAATTTCTGCTTTTTGACACAAAATAAGGCAAATTTCTGACTTTTTGCCCTAAAATAAGTGAAATTTCTGCAATTTTGCCCCAAAATAAGGGGAATTTCTGCCTTTTGCCCAAAATAAGGGGAATTTCATCATTTTACCTCCAAATAAGGGGAATTTCTGCCTTTTTGCCACAAAATATGGGGAATTTCTGCATTATTGCACCCAAATAAAGAAAGTTTCTGCTTTCCTGCCCCAATTAACAAGAATCTCTGCCTATTTGCCACAAAATAAAGGGAATTTCTGCCTTTTTGCCCCAAAATAAGGGGAATTTCAGCCTTTTTTACCTCAAAATAAGGGGAATTTCTGCCCTTTGCCCCAAAATATGTGGAATTTCTGCCTTTTTGTTCCAAAATAAGAAAAATTTTTTCAACTTTGTACCAAGATAAAAGAAATTTCTGCTTTTTGCCCCAAAATAAAAGGAATTTCTGACTTTTTACCCTGAAATAAATGAAATTTCTGCAATTTTGCCCGAAAATAAGGGAAATTTGTGCCTTTTTGCCCCCAAAATATAAGGAATTTCTGCCTTTTTGCCCCAAAATATGGGGAATTTCAGCATTTTACCTCAAAATAAGGGGAATTTCAGCCTTTTTGCACCAAAATATGGGGAATTTTAGCCTTTTTGCCACAATATAAGTAAAATTTCTGCAATTCTGTACCAAAATAAAAGAAATTTCTAAAATTTTGCCCCAAAATAAGGGAAATTTCTGCAATTTTGCCCCAAAATATAGGAAAGTTCTTCAATTTTGCCCCAAAATAAGGGGAATTTCTGACTTTTTGCCGCGAAATAAGGAGAATTTCTGTATTTTTGCCCCAAAATAAAGGGAATTTCTGCCTTTTTGCCCCAAAATTAGGGGAGTTTCTGCAATTTTGCTTCAAAATACAAGGAATATCTGCCTTTTTGTCCGAAAATAAGGGGAACTTCTGCTTTTGCACCAAATAAAGGGAATTTCTGCATTTTTGCCCCGATATTAGGGGAATTTCTGCAATTTTGCTCCAAAATACGGGGAATTTCTGCCTTTTGGCCCGAAATTAAAAGGATTATCTGCCTTTTTGCCCCCAAATAAGGGAAATTTCTGCAATTTTATCCCAAAATAAGGGGAATTTCTGCCTTTTTTCCCCAAAATATAAGGAATTTCTGCCTTTTTGCCCCAAAATAAGATAAATTTCCGCAATTTTGCCCCAAATTAAAGGAAATTTCTGGAATTTTGCCCCAAAATAAGGTGAATTTCTGATTTTTGCCCCAAAATAAAGGAAATGTCTGCCTTTTGCCCCAAAATTAGTGGAATTTCTGCAATTTTGCTTCAAAATAAGGGGAGTTTCTGCAATTTTGCCCGAAAATAAGGGGAATGCATACATTTTTGCCATAAAAAAGAGAAATTTCTTCATTTTTGTGCCAAATTAAGAGGAACTTCTGCCTTTTGCCTCTAAATAAGTGGAATTTCTGTCTTTTTTACCCCCCAAAAAGGGAATTTCTGTCTTTTTTGCCCCAAAATAAGGGGAATTTCTGACTTATTACCCTTAAATAAGTCAAATTTCTGCAATTTTGCCACAAAATAAAGAAAAATTCTTCCTTTTTGCCCCCAAATAAGAGGAATTTCAGCCTTTTTACCCCAAAATAAGGGGAATTTCTGCATTTTTGCCACAATATATTAGGAATTTCTGCCTTTTTGCCCTAAAATAAGGGAAATTTCTGGAATTTTGCCCCAAAATAAGTGGAATTTCTGAGTTTTGCCACAAAATAAGGAGAATTTCTGTCTTTTTGCCCCAACATATAGAAAATTTCTGCCGTTTTGCCTCACAATTAGGGGAATTTCTGCAATTTTACTTCAAAATACGGGGAATTTCTGCTTTTTTGCCTGAAAATAAGGGGAATGTATACCTTTTGCCACAAAAAAGGGAAATTTCTTCATTTTAACCCCATAATAAGAGTAATTTCTGCCTTTTTATCTCAAAATAAGTGAAATTTCTGCCCTTTTACCCAAAAATAAATGGAATTTCTGTCTTTTTGCCCCAAAATAAAAGGAATTTTTGAATTTTGCCTTGAAATAAGTGAAATTTCTGCCTTTTTGCGCCAAAATTAGAGAAATTCCTGCCTTCTTTCCCTGAACTAAGTGAAATTTCTGCAATTTTGCCCAAAATAAGAAAAATTTCTGCAATTTTGCCACAAAAAAAGGGAAATTTCTTCATTTTAGCCCCAAAATAAGAGTAATTTCTGCCTTTTTTACCTCAAAATAAGTGAAATTTCTGCGTTTTTACACAAAAATAAACGGAATTTCTGTCTTTTTGCCCCAAACTAAAAGGAATTTTTGAATTTTGCCTTGAAATAAGTGAAATTTCTGCAATTTTGCCACAAAATGAGGGAAATTTCTGCCTTTTTGCCACAAAATCAGGGGAATTTCTGCATTTTTGCCCCAAAATAAAGAAAATTTCTGCAATTTTGTACCAAAATAAAAGAAATTTCTGCCCTTTTGCCCCAAAATAAGAAAAATTCCTAACTTCTTTCCCTGAAATAAGTGAAATTTCTGCAATTTTCCCCAAAATAAGAAAAATTTCTGCAATTTTGCCACAAAATAAGGGATATTTCTGCAATTTTACCCCAAAATAAGGGGAATTTCTGACGTTATGCTCTGAAATAAAGAGAATTTCTGTCTTTTTGCCCCAAAATAATTTGAATTTCTGCATTTTCCCTCAAAATTAGATGAATTTGTGCAATTTTGCTTCAAAACACGGGGAATTTCTGTCTCATTACACCAAAATAATGGGAATTTCTGCATTTTTGCACCAATATAAGGGGAATTTCTGAGATTTTGCTCCAAAATACGAAAAATTTCTGCCTTATTGCCTAAAATTAAGTGGAATTTCTGCCTTTTTGCACTGAAATATTTGAAATTTCTGCAATTTTACCCCAAAATAAGGGGAATTTCTGTTTTTGGCCCCAAAATTAGGGGAATTTCTGCTTTTTGCCACAAAATAAGGCAAATTTCTGACTTTTTGCCCTAAAATAAGTGAAATTTCTGCAATTTTGCCCCAAAATAAGGGGAATTTCTGCCTTTTGCCCAAAATAAGGGGAATTTCATCATTTTACCTCCAAATAAGGGGAATTTCTGCCTTTTTGCCAAAAAATATGGGGAATTTCTGCATTATTGCACCCAAATAAGGAAAGTTTCTGCTTTTCTGCCCCAATTAAAAAGAATTTCTGCCTTTTTGCCACAAAACAAAGGGAATTTCTGCCTTTTTGCCCCAAAACAAGGGGCATTCCAGCCTTTTTACCTCAAAATAAGGGGAATTTCTGCCTTTTGCCCCAAAATATGGGGAATTTCTGCCTTTTTGTTCCAAAATAAGAAAAATTTCTTCAACTTTATACCAAAATAAAAGAAATTTCTGCTTTTTGCCCCAAAATAAAAGGAATTTCTAACTTTTTGCCCTGAAATAAATGAAATTTCTGCAATTTTGCCCGAAAATAAGGGAAATTTGTGCCTTTTTGCCCCAAACTGTAGGGAATTTCTGCCTTTTTGCACCATAATATGGGGAATTTTAGCATTTTACCTCAAAATAAGGGGAATTTCAGCTTTTTTGCACCAAATATGAGGAATTTCTGCCTTTTTGCCACAAAATAAGAAAAATTTCTGCAATTCTGTACCAAAATAAAAGAAATTTCTAAAATTTTGCCCAAAAATAAAGGAAATTTCTGCAATTTTGCCCCAAAATAAGGGAAATTTCTGCCTTTCTGCCACAAAATTAGGGAAATTTTTGTCTTTTTGCCCCAAAATAAAAGGAATTTCAGCCTTTTTACCTCATAATAAGGGGAATCTCTGCCTTTTTGCCCCAAAATATGGGGAATTACTGCATTTTTGCCTCAAAATAAAGAAAATTCCTTCAATTTTGTACCAAAATAAAAGAAATTTCTGCCTTTTTGCCCCAAAATAAAAGAAATTCCTGCCTTCTTTCCCTGAAATAAGTGAAATTTCTGCAATTTTGCCCATAATAAGAAAAATTTCTGCAATTTTACCCCAAAATAAAAAAAATTTCTGAAATTTTGCCCCAAAATAAGTGGAATTTCTGAGTTTTGCCCCAAAAATAAGGAGAATTTCTGTTTTTTTGCCCCAACATATAGGAAATTTCTGCCTTTTTGTCCCACAATTATGTTAATTTCTGCAATTTTGCTCCAAAATACGGGGAATTTCTGCCTTTTTGCCCGAAAATAAGAAGAATGCATACCTTTTTGCCATAAAAAAGTCAAATTTCTGTAATTTTGCTCCAAAATAAGAGGAATTTCTGCTTTTTTGCCTCTAAATATGTGGAATTTCTGTCTTTTTCCCCCAAAACAAAAGGAATTTCTGTCTTTTTTGCACCAAAATAAGGAAATTTTCTGACTTATTACCCTGAAATAAGTGAAATTTCTGCAATTTTGCCCCAACATAAGGGAAATTTCTGCCTTTTTGCCCACAAATAAGGGGAATTTCACACTTTTACCTCAAAATAAGGGGAATTTCTGCATTTTTGCCACAAAATAATAGGAATTTCTGCCTTTTTGCCCCAAAATAAGAAAAATTTCGGCCTTTTTTCCTGAAATAAGTGAAATTTCTGCAATTTTGCCCCAAAATAAAGGAAATCTCTGGAATTTTGCCCCAAAATAAGTGGAATTTCTGAGTTTTGCCCCCAAATAAGGAGAATTTCTGTCTTTTTGCCCCAACATATAGGGAATTTCTGCCTTTTTGCCCCACAATTAGGGGAATTTCTGCCTTTTTGCCCGAAAATAAGAAGAATGCATAACTTTTTGCCATGAAAAAGGGAAATTTCTTCATTTTTGCTCCAAAATAAGGGGAATTTCTGCTTTTTTGCCTCCAAATAAGTGGAATTTCTGTTCTTTTCCCCCAAAACAAAGGTAATTTCTGTCTTTTTTGCCCCAAAATAAAAAAATTTCTGACTTATTACCCTGAAGTAAGTAAAATTTCTGCAATTTTGCCCCAAAATAAGGGGAAATTCTGCTTTTTTGCCTCTAAATAAGTGGAATTTATGTATTTTACCCCCAAAACAAAGGGAATTTCTGTCTTTTTTGACGAAAATAAGGAAAATTTCTGACTTATTATTCTGAAATAAGTGAAATTTCTGCAATTTTTCCCCAAAATAAGGGAAATTTCTGCCTCTTTGCCCCCAAATAAAGGGAATTTCAGCCTTTTGACCTCAAAATAAAAGGAATTTCTGCATTTTTGCCACATAATATTAGGAATTTCTGTTTTTTTGCCCCAAAATAAGGATAATTTCTGCATTTTTTCACTGAAATAAGTGAAATTTCTGCAATTTTGCCCCAAAATAAGTGATATTTCTGCAATTTTGTCCCAAAATAAGGGAAATTTCTGGAATTTTGCCCCAAAATAAGTGGAATTTCTGAGTTTTGCCCCAAAATAAGGAGAATTTCTGTTTTTTGCCCTAACATATAGGGAATTTCTGCCTTTTTGCCCCACAATTAGGGGAATTTCTGCAATTTTGCTCCAAAATACAAAGAATTTCTGGTTTTTAGCCTGAAAATAAGGGGAATGTATACCTTTTGCCACAAAAAAGAGAAATTTCTTCATTTTTGCTCCAAAATAAAAGAAATTTCTGCTTTTTTGCCTCTATAAAAGTGGAATTTCTTCCTTTTTCCCCAAAAACAAAGGGAATTTCTGTCTTTTTGCCCCAAAATAAGGAAAATTTCTGACTTATTACCCTGAAATTAGTGATATTTTTGCAGTTTTGCCCCAAAATAAGGGAATTTCTGCCTTTTTGCCCCCAATTAAGGGGAATTTCAGCCTTTTTCCTCAAAAAGGTGAATTTCTGCATTTTTGCCCCAAAATATGGGAAATTTCTGCCTTTTTACTCCAAAATAAGAAAAATTTCTGCAATTTTGTACCAAAATAAAAAAAATTTCTGCCTTTTTGCCCCAAAATAAGAAAATTTCATTTTTTTTGAAATAAGTGAAATTTCTGCAATTTTGCCCCAAAATAAATGTAATTTCTGCAATTTTGCCCCAAAATAAGTAAAATTTCTGGAATTTTGCTCCAAAATAAGTGGAATTTCTGAGTATTGCCCTAAAATAAGGGGAATTTCTGTCTTTTTGCCCCAACATTTAGTGAATTTCTGCCTTTTTGTCCCACAATTTGGGAAATTTCTGCAATTTTGCTCCAAAATAAAGAGAATTTCGGCCTTTTTGCCCAAAAATAAGAAGAATGCATACCTTTATGCCCTTAAAAAGTGAAATTTCTTCATTTTTGCTCTAAAATAAGGGGAATTTCTTCTTTTTTGCCTCTAAAAAAGTAAAATTTCTGTCTTTTTCCCCCAAAACAAAGGGAATTTCTGTTTTTTGGCCCCAAAATAAGGAAAATTTCTGACTTATTACTCTGAAATAAGTGAAATTTCTGCAATTTTGCCCCAAAATAAGAGAAATTTCTGAATTTTGCCCCCAAATAAGGGGAATTTCAGCCTTTTACCTCAAAATAAGAGAAATTTCTGAATTTTTGCCCCAAAATATGTGAAATTTCCTTCTTTTTGCCCCAAAATAAGAAAAAATTCTGTAATTTTGTTACAAAATAAAAGATATTTCTGACTTTTGGCCCCAAAATAAGAAAATTTCTGCTTTTTTTTTCTGAAATAAGTGAAATTTCTGCAATTTTGCCCCAAAATAAGTTAAATTTCTGAGTTTTGCCCTAAAATAAGGAGAATTTCTGTCTTTTTGCCCCAACATATAGGGAATTTCTGCCTTTTTGCCGCACAATTAGGGGAATTTCTGCAATTTTGCTCCAAAATACGGGGAATTTCTGCTTTTTTTGTCCGAAAATAATAAGAATGCATACCTTTTTGGCAAAAAAAATGGAAATTTCTTCATTTTTGCTCCAAAATGAGGGGAATTTCTGCTTTTATGCCTCTAAATAAGTGGAATTTCTGTCTTTTTCCCCCAAAACAAAGGGAATTTCTGTCTTTTTTGCCCCAAAATAAGGAAAACTTCTGACTTATTACCCTGAAATAAGTGAAATTTCTGCAATTTTGCCCCAAAATAAGGGAAATTTCTGCCTTTTTACCCCCAAATAAAAGGAATTTCAGCCTTTTTACCTCAAAATAAGGGGAATTTCTGAATTTTCCCCCAAAATATGGGAAATTTCTGCCTTTTTGCCCAAAATAAGAAAAATTTCGGCAATTTTGTACCACAATATGGGAAATTTCTGCCTTTATGCCCCAAAATAAGAAAATTTCTGCTTTTTTTCCCTGAAATAAGTGAAATTTCTCCAATTTTGCCCCAAAATAAGTGAAATTTCTGCAATTTTGCCCCAAAATAAAGGAAATTTCTGGAATTTTGCCCCAAAATAAGTGCAATTTCTGAGTTTTGCCCCAAAATAAAGAAAATTTCTGTCTTTTTGCCCCAACATATAGGGAATTTCTGCCTTTTTGCCCCACAATTAGGTTAATTTCTGCAATCTTGCTCCAGAATACAGGGAATTTCTGCCTTTTTGCCCGAAAATAAGAAGAATGCATACCTTTTTGCCATAAAAAAGGGAAATTTCTGTAATTTTGCTCCAAAATAAGGGGAATTTCTGCTTTTTTGCCTCGAAATATGTGGAATTTCTGTCTTTTTCCCCCAAAACAAAGGGAATTTCTGTCTTTTTTGCACCAAAATAAGGAAAATTTCTGACTTAATATTCTAAAATAAGTGAAATTTCTGCAATTTTGCCCCAAAATAAGAGAAATTTCTGCATTTTTGTCCCCAAATAAGGGTAATTTCAGCCTTTTTACCTCAAAATAAGGGGAATTTCTGCATTTTTGCCACAAAATATTAGGAATTTCTGTGTTTTGCCCCAAAATAAGGAAAATTTCTGCCTTTTTTCCCTGAAATAAGTGAAATTTCTGCAATTTTTCCCCAAAATAAGTGAAATTTCTTCAATTTTGCCCCAAAATATGGGAAATTTCTGGAATTTTGCCCCAAAATAAGTGTAATTTCTGAGTTTTGCCCCAAAATAAGGAGAATTTCTGTTTTTTGCCCTAACATATATGGAATTTCTGCCTTTTTGCCCCACAATTAGGGGAATTTCAGCAATTTTGCTCCAAAATACAAAGAATTTCTGCTTTTTAGCCTGAAAATAAGAGGAATGTATACCTTTTGCCACAAAAAAGAGAAATTTCTTCATTTTTGCTCCAAAATAAGGGGAATTTCTGCTTTTTGCCTCTAAAAAAGTGGAATTTCTGTATTTTTCCCCAAAAACAAAGGGAATTTCTGTCTTTTTGCCCCAAAATAAAAAAAATTTCTGACTTATTACCCTGAAATAAGTGAAATTTTTGCAATTTTGTCCCAAAATAAGGAAATTTCTGCCTTTTTGCCCCCAATTAAGGGGAATTTCAGCCTTTTTCCTCAAAATAAGAAGAATTTCTGCATTTTTGCCCAAAATATAGGAAATTTCTGCCTTTTTACTCCAAAATAAGAAAAATTTCTGCAATTTTGTACCAAAATAAAAAAATTTCTGCCTTTTTGCCCCAAAATAAGAAAATTTCATTTTTTTTGAAATAAGTGAAATTTCTGCAATTTTGCCACAAAATAAGTGTAATTTCTGCAATTTTGCCCCAAAATAAGTGAAATTTCTGGAATTTTGCTCCAAAATAAGTGGAATTTCTGAGTTTTGCCCTAATAAGGAGAATTTCTGTCTTTTTGCCCCAACATATAGGGAATTTCTGCCTTTCTGTCCCACAATTTGGGAAATTTCTCCAATTTTGCTCCAAAATAAGGGGAATTTTGGCATTTTTGCCCAAAAATAAGAAGAATGCATA
The DNA here is from genome assembly GCF_963924665.1 of Micromys minutus. Lineage (NCBI taxonomy): Eukaryota > Metazoa > Chordata > Mammalia > Rodentia > Muridae > Micromys > Micromys minutus. The sequence goes on from NW_027667706.1 coordinate 26,271, forward strand.
CCTTTTTGTCCTTAAAATTGATATTTCTTCATTTTTGCTCCAAAATAAGGGGAATTTCTGCTTTTTGCCTCTAAAAAAGTGGAATTTCTGTCTTTTCCCCCCCAAAAAAGGGAATTTCTGTTTTTTGGCCCCAAAATAAGGAAAATTTCTGACTTATTACCCTGAAATAAGTGAAATTTCTGCAAGTTTGCCCCAAAATAAGAGAAATTTCTGCCTTTTTACCCCCAAATTAGGACAATTTCAGCCTTTTACCTCAAAATAAAAGAAATTTCTGCATTTTTGCCCCAAAATATGGGAAATTTCTGCCTTTTTGCCCCAAAATAAGAAAAAATTCTGCAATTTTGTAACAAAATAAAAGAAATTTCTGCCTTTTGGCCTCAAAATAAGAAAATTTCTGCTTTTTTTTCTGAAATAAGTGAAATTTCTGCAATTTTGCCCCAAAATACGTTAAATTTCTGCGTTTTGCCCTAAAATTAGGAGAATTTCTGTTTTTTGCCCCAACATATAGGGAATTTCTGCCTTTTTGCCCCACAATTAGTAGAATTTCTGCAATTTTGCTCCAAAATACGGGGAATTTCTGCCTTTTTTCTCCGAAAATAATAAGAATACATACCTTTTTGCCATAAAAAAGGGAAATTTCTTCATTTTTGCTCCAAAATGAGGGTAATTTCTGCTTTTATGCCTCTAAATAAGTGGAATTTCTGTCTTTTTCCCCCAAAACAAAAGGATTTTCTGTCTTTTTTGCTTCAAAATAAGGAAAATTTCTGACTTATTACCCTGAAATAAGTGAAATTTCTGCAATTTTGCCTCAAAATAAGAGAAATTTCTGCCTTTTTACCCCCAAATAAAGAGAATTTCAGCCTTTTTACTTCAAAATAAGGGGAATTTCTGCATTTTTGCCCCAAAATATGGGAAATTTCTGTCTTTTTGCCCAAAATAAGAAAATTTTCTGCAATTTTGTACCAAAATATGGGAAGTTTCTGCCTTTTTGCCCCAAAATAAGGAAAATTTCTGCCTTTTTTCCCTGAAATAAGTGAAATTTCTCCAATTTTGTCCCAAAATAAGTGAAATTTCTGCAATTTTGCCCCAAAATATGGGAAATTTCTGGAATTTTGCCCCAAAATAAGTGGAATTTCTGAGTTTTGCCCCAAAATAAGGAGAATTTCTGTTTTTTGCCCTAACATATAGGGAATTTCTGCCTTTTTGCCCCACAATTAGGGGAATTTCTGCAATTTTGCTCCAAAATACAAAGAATTTCTGCTTTTTAGCCTGAAAATAAGGGGAATGTATACCTTTTGCCACAAAAAAGAGAAATTTCTTCATTTTTGCTCCAAAATAAAAAGAAGTTCTGGTTTTTTGCCTCTCAAAAAGTGGAATTTCTGTCTTTTTCCCCAAAAACAAAGGGAATTTCTGTCTTTTTGCCCCAAAATAAAGAAAATTTCTGACTTATTACCCTGAAATAAGTGAAATTTTTCAATTTTGCCACAAAATAAGGAAATTTCTGCCTATTTGCCCCCAATTAAGGGGAATTTCAGCCTTTTTTCCTCAAAATAAGAGGAATTTCTGCAATTTTGCCCCACAATATAGGAAATTTCTGCCTTTTTACTCCAAAATAAGAAAAATTTTTGCAATTTTGTACCAAAATAAAAAAATTTCTGCCTTTTTGCCCCAAAATAAGAAAATTTCATTTTTTTTTGAAATAAGTGAAATTTCTGCAATTTTGCCACAAAATAAGTGTAATTTCTGCAATTTTGCCCCAAAATAAGTGAAATTTCTGGAACTTTGCTCCAAAATAAGTGGAATTTCTAAGTTTGGCCCTAAAATAAGGAGAATTTCTGTCTTTTTGCCCCAACTTATTGGGAATTTCTGCCTTTCTGTCCAACAATTTGGGAAATTTCTGCAATTTTGCTCCAAAATAAGGGGAATTTTGGCCTTTTTACCCAAAAATAAGAAGAATGCATACCTTTTTGCCCTTAAAAAGTGATATTTCTTCATTTTTGCTCCAAAATAAGGGGAATTTCTGCTTTTTGCCTCTAAAAAAGTGGAATTTCTGTCTTTTCCCCCCAAACAAAGGGAATTTCTGTTTTTTGGCCCCAAAATAAGGAAAATTTCTGACTTATTACCCTTAAATAAGTGAAATTGCTGCAATTTTTGCTGCCTTTTTACCCCCAAATAAGGGGAATTTCAGCCTATTTACCTCAAAATAAGGGAAATTTCTGCATTTTTGGCCCAAAATATGGGAAATTTCTGCGTTTTAGCCCCAAAATAAGAAAAATTTCTGCAATTTTGTACCAAAATAAAAAAAAATTCTGCCTTTTTGCCCCAAAATAAGAAAATTTCTGCTTTTTAATAAAATAAGTGAAATTTCTTCAATTTTGCCCAAAATAAGTGAAATTTCAGCAATTTTGCCCCAAAATAAGGGAAATTTCTGGAATTTTGCCCCAAAATAAGTGGAATTTCTGAGTTTTGCCCCAAAATAAGGAGAATTTCTGTCTTTTTGCCCCAACATATAGGGAATTTCTTCCTTTTTGACCCACAATTAGGGGAATTTCTGCAATTTTGCTCCAAAATATGGGGAATTTCTGCCTTTTTGTCCGAAAATAAGAAGAATGCATACCTTTTAGCCATAAAAAAGGGAAATTTCTTCATTTTTGCTCCAAAATAAGGAAAATTTTCGCTTTTTTGCCTCTAAATAAGTGGAATTTCTGTCTTTTTGCCCCAAAACAAAGGGAACTTCTGTCTTTTTTGCCCCAAAATTAAAAAAATTTCTGACTTATTACCCTGAAATAAGTGAAATTTCTGCAATTTTGCCCCAAAATAAGGGAAATTTCTGCCTTTTTGCCCCCAAATATGGGAAATTTCAGCATTTTTACCTAAAAGTAAGGGGAATTGCTGCATTTTTGCCACAAAATATTAGGAATTTCAGCCTTTTTGCTTCAAAATAAAGAAAATTACTGCCTTTTTTCCCTGAAATAATTGAAATTTCTGAAATTTTGCCCCCAAATAAGTGAAATTTCTGCAATTTTGTCCCAAAATAAGGGAAATTTATGGAATTTTGCCCCCAAATATTTGGAATTTTTGAGTTTTGCCCCAAAATAATGAGAATTTCTGTATTTTTGCCCCAACATATAGGGAATTTCTGCCTTGTTGCCCCACAATTAGGGGAATTTCTGCAATTTTGCTCCAAAATACGGGAAATTTCTGCCTTTTTGCCCGAAAATAAGTAGAATGCATACTTTTTTGCCATAAAAAGAGAAATTTCTTCATTTTTGCTCCAAAATGAGGGGAATTTCCGCTTTTTTTGCCTCTAAATGAGTGGAATTTCTGTCTTTTTCCCCCAAAACAAAGGGAATTTCTGTGTTTTTTGCACCAAAATAATAAAAATTTCTGCAATTTTGTCCCAAAATAAGTGAAATTTCTGCTTTTTTGCCCCCAAATAAGGGAATTTCAGCCTTTTTACCCCAAAATAAGGGGAATTTCTGCATTTTTGCCCCAAAATATGGAAAATTTTTGCCTTTTTGCCCCAAAATAAGAAAAAATTCTGCAATTTTGTACCAAAATAAAAGAAATTTCTGCCTTTTTGCCTTAAAATAAGAAAATTTCTGCTTTTTTTTCTGAAATAACTGAAATTTCTGCAATTTTGCCCCAAAATACGTGAAATTTCTGAGTTTTGCTACAAAATAAAGAGAATTTCTGTTATTTTGCCCCAACATATAAGGAATTTCTGCCTTTTTGCCCCACAATTAGGGGAATTTATGCAATTTTGCTCCATAATACGAGGAATTTCTGCCTTTTTGTCCGAAAATAAGAATGCATAACTTTTTGCCATAAAAAAGTGAAATTTTTTCATTTTTGCTCCAAAATAAGAGGAATTTCTGCTTTTTTCCTCTAAATAATTGGAATTTCTGTTTTTTCCCCCAAAACAAAAGGAATTTCTGTCTTTTTTGCCCCAAAATAAGGGAAATTTCTGATTTATTACCCTGAAATAAGTAAAATTTCTGCAATTTTGCCCCAAAATTTGGGAAATTTCTGCCTTTTTGCCTTCAAATAAAGGGAATTTCAGTCTTTTTACCTCAAAATAAGTAACATTTCTGCATTTTTGCCACAAAATATTAGGAATTTCTGCCTTTTTGCCCCAAAATAAGGAAATTTCTGACTTATTACCCTGAAATAAGTGAAATATCTGCAATTTTGCCCCAAAATATGGGAAATTTCTGCCTTTTTTCCTACAAAATAAGAAAAATTTCTACAATTTTGTACCAAAATAATAGAAATTACTGCCTTTTTGCCCCAAAATGAGTGAAATTTCTGGAATTTTGCTCCAAAATAAGAGGAATTTCTGAGTTTTGTCCCAAAATAAAGAGAATTTCTGTCTTTTTGCCTTAACATATAGGGAATTTCTGACTTTTTGCCCCACAATTAGGGGAATTTCTGCAATTTTGCTCCAAAATACGGGGAATTTCTGCCTTTTTTCCCGAAAATAAGAAGAATGCATACCTTTTTGCCATAAAAAAGGGAAATTTCTTCATTTTTGCTCCTAAATAGGGGGAATTTCTGCTTTTTTGCCTCTAAATAAGTGGAATTTATGTATTTTTCCCCCAAAACAAAGGGAATTTCTGTCTTTTTTGCCCAAAATAAGGAAAATTTCTGACTTATTATCCTGAAATAAGTGAAATTTCTGCAATTTTGCCCCAAAATAAGGGAAATTTCTGCCTTTTTGCCCCCAAATAATGGGAATTTCAGCCTTTTTACCTCAAAATAAGGGGAATTTTTGCATTTTTGTCACAAAATATTAGGAATTTCTGCCTTTTTGCCCCAAAATAAGGAAAATTTCTTACTTATTACCCTGAATTAAGTGAAATTTTTGCAATTTTGCCCCAAAATAAGGAAATTTCTGACTTTTTGCTTCCAATTAAGGGGAATTTCAGCCTTTTTCATCAAAATAAGGGGAATTTCGGCATTTTTGCCCCAAAATATGGGAAATTTCTGCTTTTTTGCTCCAAAATAAGAAAAATTTCTGCAATTTTTTACCAAAATAAAAGAAATTTCTGCCTTCTTGCCCCAAAATAAGAAAATTTCTGCTTTTTTTTGAAATAAGTGAAATTTCTGCAATTTTGCCCAAAAATAAGGAAAATCTTTAGAATTTTGCCCCAAAATAAGTGGAATTTCTGAGTTCTGCCCCAAAATTAGGAGAATTTCTGTCTTTTTGCCCCAACATATAGGGAATTTCTGCCTTTTTGCCCCACAATTAGGGGAATTTCTGCAATTTTGCTCCAAAATACGGGGAATTTCTGCCTTTTTGCCTGAAAATAAGAAGAATGCATAACTTTTTGCCATAAAAAAGGGAAATTTCTTCATTTTTGCTCCAAAATAAGGGGAATTTCTGCTTTTTTGCCTCTAAATAAGTGGAATTTCTGTCTTTTTCCCCGAAAACAAAGGTAATTTCTGTATTTTTTGCCACAAAATAAGGAAAATTTCTGACTTATTACCCTGAAGTAAGTGAAATTTCTGCAATTTTGCCCCAAAATAAAAAAATTTCTGACTTTTTGCTTCCAATTAAGGGGAATTTCAGCCTTTTTCATCAAAATAAGGGGAATTTCTGCTTTTTTGCCTCTAAATAAGTGGAATTTCTGTCTTTTTCCCCGAAAACAAAGGTAATTTCTGTATTTTTTGCCACAAAATAAGGAAAATTTCTGACTTATTACCCTGAAGTAAGTGAAATTTTGCAATTTTGCCCCAAAATAAGGAGAATTTCTGCTTTTTTGCCTCTAAATAAGTGGAATTTATGTATTTTTCCCCCAAAACAAAGGGAAATTCTGTCTTTTTTGCCCAAAATAAGGAAAATTTCTGACTTATTACCCTAAAATAAGTGAAATTTCTGCAATTTTGCCCCAAAATAATGGAAATTTCTGCCTTTTTGCCTCCAAATAAGGGGAATTTCAGCCTTCTTATCTCAAAATAATGGGGAATTTCTGCATTTTGCCACAAAATATTAGGAATTTCTGCCTTTTTGCCCCAAAATAAAAAAAATTTCTGACTTATTACCCTGAAGTAAGTGAAATTTTTGCAATTTTGCCACAAAATAAGGAAATTTCTGCCTGTTTGCCCCCAATTAAGGGGAATTTCAGGCTTTTTCCTCAAAATAAGGGGAATTTCTGCATTTTTGCCCCAAAATATGGGAAATTTCTGCCTTTTTGCTACAAAATAAGAAAAATTTCTACAATTTTGTACCAAAATAATAGAAATTTCTGCCTTTTTGCCCCAAAATAAGTGAAATTTCTGGAATTTCGCTCCAAAATAAGAGGAATTTCTGAGTTTTGCCCCAAAATAAAGAGAATTTCTGTCTTTTTGCCTTAACATATAGGGAATTTCTTTTTTTTTGCCCCACAATTAGGGGAATTTCTGCAATTTTGCTCCAAAATATGGGGAATTTCTGCCTTTTTGCCCGAAAATAAGAAGAATGCATAGCTTTTTGCCATAAAAAAGTGAAATTTCTTCATTATTGCTCCAAAATAAGGGAAATTTCTGCTTTTTTGCCTCTAAATAAGTGGAATTTATGTATTTTTCCCCCAAAACAAAGGGAATTTCTGTCTTTTTTGCACCAAAATAAGGAAAATTTCTGACTTATTACCCTGAAATAAGTGAAATTTCTGCAATTGTGCCCCAAAATAATGGAAATTTCTGCCTTTTTTCCCCAAATAAGGGGAATTTCAGCCTTTTTACCTCAAAATAAGGGGAATTTCTGCATTTTTGCCCCAAAATATGGGAAATTTCTGCCTTTTTGCTACAAAATATGAAAAATTTCGCAAATTTTGTACCAAAATAATAGAAATTACTGCCTTTTTGCCCCAAAATAAGTGAAATTTCTTGAATTTTGCTCCAAAATAAGAGGAATTTCTGAGTTTTGCCCCAAAATAAAGAGAATTTCTGTCTTTTTGCCTTAACATATAGGGAATTTCTGATTTTTGCCCCACAATTAGAGGAATTTCTGCAATTTTGCTCCAAAATACGGGGAATTTCTGCCTTTCTGCCCGAAAATAAGAAGAATGCATACCTTTTTGCCATAAAAAAGGGAAATTTCTTCATTTTTGCTCCTAAATAAGGGGAATTTCTGCTTTTTTGCCTCTAAATAAGTGGAATTTATGTATTTTTCCCCCAAAACAAAGGGAATTTCTGTCTTTTTTGCCCAAAATAAGGAAAATTTCTGACTTATTATCCTGAAATAAGTGAAATTTCTGCAATTTTGCCCCAAAATAAGGGAAATTTCTGCCTTTTTGCCCCCAAATAATGGGAATTTCAGCCTTTTTACCTCAAAATAAGGGGAATTTTTGCATTTTTGTCACAAAATATTAGGAATTTCTGCCTTTTTGCCCCAAAATAAGGAAAATTTCTTACTTATTACCCTGAATTAAGTGAAATTTTTGCAATTTTGCCCCAAAATAAGGAAATTTCTGACTTTTTGCTTCCAATTAAGGGGAATTTCAGCCTTTTTCATCAAAATAAGGGGAATTTCGGCATTTATGCCCCAAAATATGGGAAATTTCTGCTTTTTTGCTCCAAAATAAGAAAAATTTCTGCAATTTTTTACCAAAATAAAAGAAATTTCTTCCTTCTTGCCCCAAAATAAGAAAATTTCTGCTTTTTTTTGAAATAACTGAAATTTCTGCAATTTTGCCCAAAAATAAGGGAAATCTTTAGAATTTTGCCCCCAAATAAGTGGAATTTCTGAGTTCTGCCCCAAAATTAGGAGAATTTCTGTTTTTTGCCCCAACATATAGGGAATTTCTGCCTTTTTGCCCCACAATTAGGGGAATTTCTGCAATTTTGCTCCAAAATACGGGGAATTTTAGCCTTTTTGCCTGAAAATAAGAAGAATGCATATCTTTTTGCCATAAAAAAGGGAGATTTCTTCATTTTTGCTCCAAAATAAGGGGAATTTCTGCTTTTTTGCCTCTAAATAAGTGTAATTTCTGTCTTTTTCCCCCAAAACAAAGGGAATTTTTGTCTTTTTTGCCCTAAATAAAAAAAATTTCTGACTTATTACCCTGAAATAAGTGAAATTTCTGCAATTTTGCCCCAAAATAAGGGAAATTTCTGCCCTTTTGCCCCCAAATATGGGGAATTTCAGCCTTTTTACCTAAAAGTAAGGGAAATTTCTGCATTTTTGCCACAAAATATTAGGAATTTCAGCCCTTTTGCCCCAAAATAAAGAAAATTTCTGCCTTTTTTCCCTGAAATAAGTGAAATTTCTCCAATTTTGTCCCAAAATAAGTGAAATTTCTGCAATTTTGCCCCAAAATAAGGGAAATTTTTGGAATTTTGCCCCAAAATAAGTGGAATTTCTGAGTTTTGCCCCAAAATAAGGAGAATTTCTGTCGTTTTGCCCCAACATATAGGGAATTTCTGCCTTTTTGACCCACAATTAGGGGAATTTCTGCAATTTTGCTCCAAAATATGGGAAATTTCTGCCTTTTTGTCCGAAAATAAAAAGAATGCATACCTTTTTGCCATAAAAAAGGGAAATTTATTCATTTTTGCTCCAAAATAAGGAAAATTTTTGCTTTTTTGCCTCTAAATAAGTGGAATTTCTGTCTTTTTGCCCCAAAACAAAGGAAAATTCTTTCTTTATTGCCCCAAAATTAAAAAAAATTTCTGACTTATTACCTTGAAATAAGTGAAATTTCTGCAATTTTGCCCCAAAATAAGGGAAATTTTTGCCTTTTTACCCACAAATATGGGAAATTTCAGCCTTTTTACCTAAAAGTAAGGGGAATTTCTGCATTTTTGCCACAAAATATTAGGAATTTCAGCCTTTTTGCTTCAAAATAAAGAAAATTACTGCCTTTTTTCCCTGAAATAATTGAAATTTCTGAAATTTTGCCCCCAAATAAGTGAAATTTCTGCAATTTTGTCCCAAAATAAGGGAAATTTATGGAATTTTGCCCCCAAATATGTGGAATTTTTGAGTTTTGCCCCAAAATAATGACAATTTCTGTATTTTTGCCCCAACATATAGGGAATTTCTGCCTTTTTGCCCCACAATTAGGGGAATTTCTGCAATTTTGCTCCAAAATACGGGGAATTTCTGCCTTTTTGCCTGAAAATAAGAAGAATGCATAACTTTTTGCCATAAAAAAGGGAAATTTCTTCATTTTTGCTCCAAAATAAGGGGAATTTCTGCTTTTTTGCCTCTAAATAAGTGGAATTTCTGTCTTTTTCTCCGAAAACAAAGGTAATTTCTGTATTTTTTGCCACAAAATAAGGAAAATTTCTGACTTATTACCCTGAAGTAAGTGAAATTTCTGCAATTTTGCCCCAAAATAAGGAGAATTTCTGCTTTTTTGCCTCTAAATAAGTGGAATTTATGTATTTTTCCCCCAAAACAAAGGGAAATTCTGTCTTTTTTGCCCAAAATAAGGAAAATTTCTGACTTATTACCCTAAAATAAGTGAAATTTTTGCATTTTTGCCCCAAAATATGGGAAATTTCTGCGTTTTAGCCCCAAAATAAGAAAAATTTCTGCAATTTTGTACCAAAATAAAAGAAATTTCTGCCTTTTTGCCCCAAAATAAGAAAATTTCTGCTTTTTTTCCTGAAATAACTGAAATTTCTGCAATTTTGCCCCAAAATAAGTGAAATTTCTGAGTTTTGCTACAAAATAAAGAGAATTTCTGTCTTTTTGCCCCAACATATAAGGAATTTCTGCCTTTTTGCCCCACAATTAGGGGAATTTATGCAGTTTTGCTCCATAATACGAGCAATTTCTGCCTTTTTGTCCGAAAATGAGAATGCATACCTTTTTGCCATAAAAAAGTGAAATTTTTTCATTTTTGCTCCAAAATAAGAGGAATTTCTGCTTTTTTCCTCTAAATAATTGGAATTTCTGTTTTTTCCCCCAAAACAAAAGGAATTTCTGTCTTTTTTGCCCCAAAATAAGGGAAATTTCTGATTTATTACCCTGAAATAAGTAAAATTTCTGCAATTTTGCCCCAAAATTTGGGAAATTTCTGCCTTTTTGCCTTCAAATAAAGGGAATTTCAGCCTTTTTACCTCAAAATAAGTAACATTTCTGCATTTTTGCCACAAAATATTAGGAATTTCTGCCTTTTTGCCCCAAAATAAGGAAAATTTCTGACTTATTACCCTGAAATAAGTGAAATATCTGCAATTTTGCCCCAAAATATGGGAAATTTCTGCCTTTTTGCTACAAAATAAGAAAAATTTCTACAATTTTGTACCAAAATAATAGAAATTACTGCCTTTTTGCCCCAAAATGAGTGAAATTTCTGGAATTTTGCTCCAAAATAAGAGGAATTTCTGAGTTTTGCCCCAAAATAAAGAGAATTTCTGTCTTTTTGCCTTAACATATAGGGAATTTCTGCCTTTTTGCCCCACAATTAGGGGAATTTCTGCAATTTTGCTCCAAAATACGGGGAATTTCTGCCTTTTTGCCCGAAAATAAGAAGAATGCATTACTTTTGGCCATAAAAAAAAGGGAAATTTCTTCATTTTTGCCCCAAAATAAGGGAAATTTCTGCCTTTTTGCCCCCAAATAATGGGAATTTTAGCCTTTTTACCTCAAAATAAGGGGAATTTTTGCATTTTTGCCACAAAATATTAGGAATTTCTGCCTTTTTGCCCCAAAATAAGGAAAATTTCTTACTTATTACGCTGAATTAAGTGAAATTTTTGCAATTTTGCCCCAAAATAAGGAAATTTCTGACTTTTTGCTTCCAATTAAGGGGAATTTCAGCCTTTTTCATCAAAATAAGGGGAATTTCGGCATTTTTGCCCCAAAATATGGGAAATTTCTGCTCTTTTGCTCCAAAATAAGAAACATTTCTGCAATTTTTTACCAAAATAAAAGAAATTTCTGCCTTCTTGCCCCAAAATAAGAAAATTTCTGCTTTTTTTTGAAATAAGTGAAATTTCTGCAATTTTGCCCAAAAATAAGGGAAATCTTTAGAATTTTGCCCCCAAATAAGTGGAATTTCTGAGTTCTGCCCCAAAATTAGGAGAATTTCTGTCTTTTTGCCCCAACATATAGGGAATTTCTGCCTTTTTGCCCCACAATTAGGGGAATTTCTGCAATTTTGCTCCAAAATACGGGGAATTTCTGCCTTTTTGCCTGAAAATAAGAAGAATGCATAACTTTTTGCCATAAAAAAGGGAGATTTCTTCATTTTTGCTCCAAAATAAGGGGAATTTCTGCTTTTTTGCCTCTAAATAAGTGGAATTTCTGTCTTTTTCCCCGAAAACAAAGGTAATTTCTGTATTTTTTGCCACAAAATAAGGAAAATTTCTGACTTATTACCCTGAAGTAAGTGAAATTTCTGCAATTTTGCCCCAAAATAAGGAGAATTTCTGCTTTTTTGCCTCTAAATAAGTGGAATTTATGTATTTTTCCCCCAAAACAAAGGGAAATTCTGTCTTTTTTGTCCAAAATAAGGAAAATTTCTGACTTATTACCCTAAAATAAGTGAAATTTCTGCAATTTTGCCCCAAAATAATGGAAATTTCTGCCTTTTTGCCCCCAAGTAAGGGGTATTTCAGCCTTCTTATCTCAAAATAAGGGGAATTTCTGCATTTTTGCCCCAAAATATGGGAAATTTCTGCCTTTTTGCCAAAAAATAAGAAAAATTTCTACAATTTTGTACCAAAATAATAGAAATTTCTGCCTTTTTGCCCCAAAATAAGTGAAATTTCTGGAATTTCGCTCCAAAATAAGAGGAATTTCTGAGTTTTGCCCGAAAATAAAGAGAATTTCTGTCTTTTTGCCTTAACATATAGGGAATTTCTGCCTTTTTGCCCCAAAATAAGAAAAAATTCTGCAATTTTGTACCAAAATAAAAGAAATTTCTGCCTTTTTGCCCCAAAATAAGAAAATTTCTGCTTTTTTTCCTGAAATAACTGAAATTTCTGCAATTTTGCCCCAAAATAAGTGAAATTTCTGAGTTTTTCTACAAAATAAAGAGAATTTCTGTCTTTTTGCCCCAACATATAAGGAATTTCTGCCTTTTTGCCCCACAATTAGGGGAATTTATGCAGTTTTGCTCCATAATACGAGCAATTTCTGCCTTTTTGTCCGAAAATGAGAATGCATACCTTTTTGCCATAAAAAAGTGAAATTTTTTCATTTTTGCTCCAAAATAAGAGGAATTTCTGCTTTTTTCCTCTAAATAATTGGAATTTCTGTTTTTTTCCCCCAAAACAAAAGGAATTTCTGTCTTTTTTGCCCCAAAATAAGGGAAATTTCTGATTTATTACCCTGAAATAAGTAAAATTTCTGCAATTTTGCCCCAAAATTTGGGAAATTTCTGCCTTTTTGCCTTCAAATAAGGGGAATTTCAGCCTTTTCACCTCAAAATAAGTAACATTTCTGCATTTTTGCCACAAAATATTAGGAATTTCTGCCTTTTTGCCCCAAAATAAGGAAAATTTCTGAATTATTACCCTGAAATAAGTGAAATATCTGCAATTTTGCCCCAAAATATGGGAAATTTCTGCCTTTTTGCTACAAAATAAGAAAAATTTCTACAATTTTGTACCAAAATAATTGAAATTACTGCCTTTTTGCCCCAAAATAAGTGAAATTTCTGGAATTTTGCTCCAAAATAAGAGGAATTTCTGAGTTTTGCCCCAAAATAAAGAGAATTTCTGTCTTTTTGCCTTAACATATAGGGAATTTCTGCCTTTTTGCCCCAAAATAAGGAAAATTTCTTACTTATTACCCTGAATTAAGTGAATTTTTTGCAATTTTGCCCCAAAATAAGGAAATTTCTGACTTTTTGCTTCCAATTAAGGGGAATTTCAGCCTTTTTCATCAAAATAAGGGGAATTTCGGCATTTTTGCCCCAAAATATGGGAAATTTCTGCTCTTTTCTCCAAAATAAGAAAAATTTCTGCAATTTTTTACCAAAATAAAAGAAATTTCTGCCTTCTTGCCCCAAAATAAGAAAATTTCTGCTTTTTTTTGAAATAAGTGAAATTTCTGCAATTTTGCCCAAAAATAAGGGAAATCTTTAGAATTTTGCCCCAAAATAAGTGGAATTTCTGAGTTCTGCCCCAAAATTAGGAGAATTTCTGTCTTTTTGCCCCAACATATAGGGAATTTCTGCCTTTTTGCCCCACAATTAGGGGAATTTCTGCAATTTTGCTCCAAAATACGGGGAATTTCTGCCTTTTTGCCTGAAAATAAGAAGAATGCATAACTTTTTGCCATAAAAAAAGGAAATTTCTTCATTTTTGCTCCAAAATAAGGGGAATTTCTGCTTTTTTGCCTCTAAATAAGTGGAATTTCTGTCTTTTTCCCCGAAAACAAAGGTAATTTCTGTATTTTTTGCCACAAAATGAGGAAAATTTCTGACTTATTACCCTGAAGTAAGTGAAATTTCTGCAATTTTGCCCCAAAATAAGGAGAATTTCTGCTTTTTTGCCTCTAAATAAGTGGAATTTATGTATTTTTCCCCCAAAACAAAGGGAAATTCTGTCTTTTTTGCCCAAAATAAGGAAAATTTCTGACTTATTACCCTAAAATAAGTGAAATTTCTGCAATTTTGCCCCAAAATAATGGAAATTTCTGCCTTTTTGCCCCCAAATAAGGGGAATTTCAGCCTTTTTATCTCAAAATAAGGGGAATTTCTGCATTTTGCCACAAAATATTAGGAATTTCTGCCTTTTTGCCCCAAAATAAAAAAAATTTCTGACTTATTACCCTGAAGTAAGTGAAATTTTTGCAATTTTGCCACAAAATAATGAAATTTCTGCCTGTTTGCCCCCAATTAAGGGGAATTTCAGCTTTTTTCCTCAAAATAAGGGGAATTTCTGCATTTTTGCCCCAAAATATGGGAAATTTCTACCTTTTTGCTACAAAATAAGAAAAATTTCTAAATTTTGTACCATAATAATAGAAATTTCTGCCTTTTTGCCCCAAAATAAGTGAAATTTCTGGAATTTCGCTCCAAAATAAGAGGAATTTCTGAGTTTTGCCCCAAAATAAAGAGAATTTCTGTCTTTTTGCCTAAACATATAGTGAATTTCTGCATTTTTGCCCCACAATTAGGGGAATTTCTGCAATTTTGCTCCGAAATATGGGGAATTTCTGCCTTTTTGCCCGAAAATAAGAAGAATGCATAGCTTTTTGCCATAAAAAAGTGAAATTTCTTCATTATTGCTCCAAAATAAGGGGAATTTCTGCTTTTTTGCATCTAAATAAGTGGAATTTCTGTCTTTTTCCCCCAAAACAAAGGGAATTTCTGTCTTTTTTGCCCCAAAATAAGGAAAATTTCTGACTTATTACCCTGAAATAAGTGAAATTTCTGCAATTGTGGCCCAAAATAATGGAAATTTCTGCCTTTTTGCCCCCAAATAAGGGGAATTTCAGCCTTTTTACCTCAAAATAAGGGGAATTTCTGCATTTTTGCCACAAAATATTAGGAATTTCTGCCTTTTTGCCCCAAAATAAGGAAAATTTCTGACTTATTACCCTGAAATAAGTGAAATTTCTGCAATTTTGCACCAAAATAAAAAAAATTATGCTTTTTTTCTGAAATAAGTGAATTTTCTGCAATTTTGCCCAAAATAAGTGAATTTCTGCAATTTTGCCCCAAAATAAGGGAAATTATTGGAATTATGCCCCAAAATAAGTGGAATTTCTGAGTTTTGCCCCAAAATAAGTTAAATTTCTGAGTTTTGCCCTAAAATAAGGAGAATTTTTGTCTTTTTGCCCCAACATATAGGGAATTACTGCATTTTTGCCCCACAATTTGGGGAATTTCTGCAATTTTGCTCCAAAATACGGGGAATTTCTGCCTTTTTTGTCCGAAAATAATAAGAATGCATACCTTTTTGCCATAAAAAAGGGAAATTTCTTCATTTTTGTCCAAAATGAGGGGAATTTCTGCTTTTATGCCTCTAAATAAGTGGAATTTCTGTCTTTTTCCCCCAAAACAAAGGGAATTTCTGTCTTTTTTGCCCCAAAATAAAGAAAATTTCTGATTTATTACCCTGAAATAAGTGAAATTTCTACAAATTTGCACAAAAATAAGGAAAATTTCTGCCCTTTTGCCCCCAAATATGGGGAATTTCAGCCTTTTTACCTAAAAGTAAGGGAAATTTCTGCATTTTTGCCACAAAATATTAGGAATTTCTGCCTTTTTGCCCCCAAATAAGGGGAATTTCAGCCTTTTTACCTCAAAATAAGGGGAATTTCTGCATTTTTGCCCCAAAATATGGGAAATTTCTGCTCTTTTGCTCCAAAATAAGAAAAATTTCTGCAATTTTTTACCAAAATAAAAGAAATTTCTGCCTTCTTGCCCCAAAATAAGAAAATTTCTGCTTTTTTTTGAAATAAGTGAAATTTCTGCAATTTTGCCCAAAAATAAGGGAAATCTTTAGAATTTTGCCCCAAAATAAGTGGAATTTCTGAGTTCTGCCCCAAAATTAGGAGAATTTCTGTCTTTTTGCCCCAACATATAGGGAATTTCTGCCTTTTTGCCCCACAATTAGGGGAATTTCTGCAATTTTGCTCCAAAATACGGGGAATTTCTGCCTTTTTGCCTGAAAATAAGAAGAATGCATAACTTTTTGCCATAAAAAAGGGAAATTTCTTCATTTTTGCTCCAAAATAAGGGGAATTTCTGCTTTTTTGCCTCTAAATAAGTGGAATTTCTGTCTTTTTCTCCGAAAACAAAGGTAATTTCTGTATTTTTTGCCACAAAATAAGGAAAATTTCTGACTTATTACCCTGAAGTAAGTGAAATTTCTGCAATTTTGCCCCAAAATAAGGAGAATTTCTGCTTTTTTGCCTCTAAATAAGTGGAATTTATGTATTTTTCCCCCAAAACAAAGGGAAATTCTGTCTTTTTTGCCCAAAATAAGGAAAATTTCTGACTTATTACCCTAAAATAAGTGAAATTTTTGCATTTTTGCCCCAAAATATGGGAAATTTCTGCGTTTTAGCCCCAAAATAAGAAAAATTTCTGCAATTTTGTACCAAAATAAAAGAAATTTCTGCCTTTTTGCCCCAAAATAAGAAAATTTCTGCTTTTTTTCCTGAAATAACTGAAATTTCTGCAATTTTGCCCCAAAATAAGTGAAATTTCTGAGTTTTGCTACAAAATAAAGAGAATTTCTGTCTTTTTGCCCCAACATATAAGGAATTTCTGCCTTTTTGCCCCACAATTAGGAGAATTTATGCAGTTTTGCTCCATAATACGAGCAATTTCTGCCTTTTTGTCCGAAAATGAGAATGCATACCTTTTTGCCATAAAAAAGTGAAATTTTTTCATTTTTGCTCCAAAATAAGAGGAATTTCTGCTTTTTTCCTCTAAATAATTGGAATTTCTGTTTTTTCCCCCAAAACAAAAGGAATTTCTGTCTTTTTTGCCCCAAAATAAGGGAAATTTCTGATTTATTACCCTGAAATAAGTAAAATTTCTGCAATTTTGCCCCAAAATTTGGGAAATTTCTGCCTTTTTGCCTTCAAATAAGGGGAATTTCAGCCTTTTTACCTCAAAATAAGTAACATTTCTGCATTTTTGCCACAAAATATTAGGAATTTCTGCCTTTTTGCCCCAAAATAAGGAAAATTTCTGACTTATTACCCTGAAATAAGTGAAATATCTGCAATTTTGCCCCAAAATAAGGGAAATTTCTGCCTTTTTGCTACAAAATAAGAAAAATTTCTACAATTTTGTACCAAAATAATAGAAATTACTGCCTTTTTGCCCCAAAATAAGTGAAATTTCTGGAATTTTGCTCCAAAATAAGAGGAATTTCTGAGTTTTGCCCCAAAATAAAGAGAATTTCTGTCTTTTTGCCTTAACATATAGGGAATTTCTGCCTTTTTGCCCCAAAATAAGGAAAATTTCTTACTTATTACCCTGAATTAAGTGAATTTTTTGCAATTTTGCCCCAAAATAAGGAAATTTCTGACTTTTTGCTTCCAATTAAGGGGAATTTCAGCCTTTTTCATCAAAACAAGGGGAATTTCGGCATTTTTGCCCCAAAATATGGGAAATTTCTGCTCTTTTGCTCCAAAATAAGAAAAATTTCTGCAATTTTTTACCAAAATAAAAGAAATTTCTGCCTTCTTGCCCCAAAATAAGAAAATTTCTGCTTTTTTTTGAAATAAGTGAAATTTCTGCAATTTTGCCCAAAAATAAGGGAAATCTTTAGAATTTTGCCCCAAAATAAGTGGAATTTCTGAGTTCTGCCCCAAAATTAGGAGAATTTCTGTCTTTTTGCCCGAACATATAGGGAATTTCTGCCTTTTTGCCCCACAATTAGGGGAATTTCTGCAATTTTGCTCCAAAATACGGGGAATTTCTGCCTTTTTGCCTGAAAATAAGAAGAATGCATAACTTTTTGCCATAAAAAAAGGAAATTTCTTCATTTTTGCTCCAAAATAAGGGGAATTTCTGCTTTTTTGCCTCTAAATAAGTGGAATTTCTGTCTTTTTCCCCGAAAACAAAGGTAATTTCTGTATTTTTTGCCACAAAATGAGGAAAATTTCTGACTTATTACCCTGAAGTAAGTGAAATTTCTGCAATTTTGCCCCAAAATAAGGAGAATTTCTGCTTTTTTGCCTCTAAATAAGTGGAATTTATGTATTTTTCCCCCAAAACAAAGGGAAATTCTGTCTTTTTTGCCCAAAATAAGGAAAATTTCTGACTTATTACCCTAAAATAAGTGAAATTTCTGCAATTTTGCCCCAAAATAATGGAAATTTCTGCCTTTTTGCCCCCAAATAAGGGGAATTTCAGCCTTTTTATCTCAAAATAAGGGGAATTTCTGCATTTTGCCACAAAATATTAGGAATTTCTGCCTTTTTGCCCCAAAATAAAAAAAATTTCTGACTTATTACCCTGAAGTAAGTGAAATTTTTGCAATTTTGCCACAAAATAATGAAATTTCAGTCTGTTTGCCCCCAATTAAAGGGAATTTCAGCTTTTTTCCTCAAAATAAGGGGAATTTCTGTATTTTTGCCTCAAAATATGGGAAATTTCTGCCTTTTTGCTACAAAATAAGAAAAATTTCTAAATTTTGTACCAAAATAATTGAAATTTCTGCCTTTTTGCCCAAAAATAAGTGAAATTTCTGGAATTTCGCTCCAAAATAAAAGGAATTTCTGAGTTTTGCCCCAAAATAAAGAGAATTTCTGTCTTTTTGCCTTAACATATAGTGAATTTCTGCATTTTTGCCCCACAATTAGGGGAATTTCTGCAATTTTGCTCCAAAATATGGGGAATTTCTGCCTTTTTGCCCGAAAATAAGAAGAATGCATAGCTTTTTGCCATAAAAAAGTGAAATTTCTTCATTATTGCTCCAAAATAAGGGGAATTTCTGCTTTTTTGCATCTAAATAAGTGGAATTTCTGTCTTTTTCCCCCAAAACAAAGGGAATTTCTGTCTTTTTTGCCCCAAAATAAGGAAAATTTCTGACTTATTACCCTGAAATAAGTGAAATTTCTGCAATTGTGGCCCAAAATAATGGAAATTTCTGCCTTTTTGCCCCCAAATAAGGGGAATTTCAGCCTTTTTACCTCAAAATAAGGGGAATTTCTGAATTTTTGCCACAAAATATTAGGAATTTCTGCCTTTTTGCCCCAAAATAAGGAAAATTTCTGACTTATTACCCTGAAATAAGTGAAATTTCTGCAATTTTGCACCAAAATAAAAAAAATTATGCTTTTTTTCTGAAATAAGTGAATTTTCTGCAATTTTGCCCAAAATAAGTGAATTTCTGCAATTTTGCCCCAAAATAAGGGAAATTATTGGAATTATGCCCCAAAATAAGTGGAATTTCTGAGTTTTGCCCCAAAATAAGTTAAATTTCTGAGTTTTGCCCTAAAATAAGGAGAATTTTTGTCTTTTTGCCCCAACATATAGGGAATTACTGCATTTTTGCCCCACAATTTGGGGAATTTCTGCAATTTTGCTCCAAAATACGGGGAATTTCTGCCTTTTTTGTCCGAAAATAATAAGAATGCATACCTTTTTGCCATAAAAAAGGGAAATTTCTTAATTTTTGTCCAAATTGAGGGGAATTTCTGCTTTTATGCCTCTAAATAAGTGGAATTTCTGTCTTTTTCCCCCAAAACAAAGGGAATTTCTGTCTTTTTTGCCCCAAAATAAAGAAAATTTCTGATTTATTACCCTGAAATAAGTGAAATTTCTACAAATTTGCACAAAAATAAGGAAAATTTCTGCCCTTTTGCCCCCAAATATGGGGAATTTCAGCCTTTTTACCTAAAAGTAAGGGAAATTTCTGCATTTTTGCCACAAAATATTAGGAATTTCTGCCTTTTTGCCCCCAAATAAGGGGAATTTCAGCCTTTTTACCTCAAAATAAGGGGAATTTCTGCATTTTTGCCCCAAAATATGGGAAATTTCTGCTCTTTTGCTCCAAAATAAGAAAAATTTCTGCAATTTTTTACCAAAATAAAAGAAATTTCTGCCTTCTTGCCCCAAAATAAGAAAATTTCTGCTTTTTTTTGAAATAAGTGAAATTTCTGCAATTTTGCCCAAAAATAAGGGAAATCTTTAGAATTTTGCCCCAAAATAAGTGGAATTTCTGAGTTCTGCCCCAAAATTAGGAGAATTTCTGTCTTTTTGCCCCAACATATAGGGAATTTCTGCCTTTTTGCCCCACAATTAGGGGAATTTCTGCAATTTTGCTCCAAAATACGGGGAATTTCTGCCTTTTTGCCTGAAAATAAGAAGAATGCATAACTTTTTGCCATAAAAAAGGGAAATTTCTTCATTTTTGCTCCAAAATAAGGGGAATTTCTGCTTTTTTGCCTCTAAATAAGTGGAATTTCTGTCTTTTTCTCCGAAAACAAAGGTAATTTCTGTATTTTTTGCCACAAAATAAGGAAAATTTCTGACTTATTACCCTGAAGTAAGTGAAATTTCTGCAATTTTGCCCCAAAATAAGGAGAATTTCTGCTTTTTTGCCTCTAAATAAGTGGAATTTATGTATTTTTCCCCCAAAACAAAGGGAAATTCTGTCTTTTTTGCCCAAAATAAGGAAAATTTCTGACTTATTACCCTAAAATAAGTGAAATTTTTGCATTTTTGCCCCAAAATATGGGAAATTTCTGCGTTTTAGCCCCAAAATAAGAAAAATTTCTGCAATTTTGTACCAAAATAAAAGAAATTTCTGCCTTTTTGCCCCAAAATAAGAAAATTTCTGCTTTTTTTCCTGAAATAACTGAAATTTCTGCAATTTTGCCCCAAAATAAGTGAAATTTCTGAGTTTTGCTACAAAATAAAGAGAATTTCTGTCTTTTTGCCCCAACATATAAGGAATTTCTGCCTTTTTGCCCCACAATTAGGGGAATTTATGCAGTTTTGCTCCATAATACGAGCAATTTCTGCCTTTTTGTCCGAAAATGAGAATGCATACCTTTTTGCCATAAAAAAGTGAAATTTTTTTCATTTTTGCTCCAAAATAAGAGGAATTTCTGCTTTTTTCCTCTAAATAATTGGAATTTCTGTTTTTTCCCCCAAAACAAAAGGAATTTCTGTCTTTTTTGCCCCAAAATAAGGGAAATTTCTGATTTATTACCCTGAAATAAGTAAAATTTCTGCAATTTTGCCCCAAAATTTGGGAAATTTCTGCCTTTTTGCCTTCAAATAAGGGGAATTTCAGCCTTTTTACCTCAAAATAAGTAACATTTCTGCATTTTTGCCACAAAATATTAGGAATTTCTGCCTTTTTGCCCCAAAATAAGGAAAATTTCTGACTTATTACCCTGAAATAAGTGAAATATCTGCAATTTTGCCCCAAAATAAGGGAAATTTCTGCCTTTTTGCTACAAAATAAGAAAAATTTCTACAATTTTGTACCAAAATAATAGAAATTACTGCCTTTTTGCCCCAAAATAAGTGAAATTTCTGGAATTTTGCTCCAAAATAAGAAGAATTTCTGAGTTTTGCCCCAAAATAAAGAGAATTTCTGTCTTTTTGCCTTAACATATAGGGAATTTCTGCCTTTTTGCCCCAAAATAAGGAAAATTTCTTACTTATTACCCTGAATTAAGTGAAATTTTTGCAATTTTGCCCCAAAATAAGGAAATTTCTGACTTTTTGCTTCCAATTAAGGGGAATTTCAGCCTTTTTCATCAAAACAAGGGGAATTTCGGCATTTTTGCCCCAAAATATGGGAAATTTCTGCTCTTTTGCTCCAAAATAAGAAAAATTTCTGCAATTTTTTACCAAAATAAAAGAAATTTCTGCCTTCTTGCCCCAAAATAAGAAAATTTCTGCTTTTTTTTGAAATAAGTGAAATTTCTGCAATTTTGCCCAAAAATAAGGGAAATCTTTAGAATTTTGCCCCAAAATAAGTGGAATTTCTGAGTTCTGCCCCAAAATTAGGAGAATTTCTGTCTTTTTGCCCGAACATATAGGGAATTTCTGCCTTTTTGCCCCACAATTAGGGGAATTTCTGCAATTTTGCTCCAAAATACGGGGAATTTCTGCCTTTTTGCCTGAAAATAAGAAGAATGCATAACTTTTTGCCATAAAAAAAGGAAATTTCTTCATTTTTGCTCCAAAATAAGGGGAATTTCTGCTTTTTTGCCTCTAAATAAGTGGAATTTCTGTCTTTTTCCCCGAAAACAAAGGTAATTTCTGTATTTTTTGCCACAAAATGAGGAAAATTTCTGACTTATTACCCTGAAGTAAGTGAAATTTCTGCAATTTTGCCCCAAAATAAGGAGAATTTCTGCTTTTTTGCCTCTAAATAAGTGGAATTTATGTATTTTTCCCCCAAAACAAAGGGAAATTCTGTCTTTTTTGCCCAAAATAAGGAAAATTTCTGACTTATTACCCTAAAATAAGTGAAATTTCTGCAATTTTGCCCCAAAATAATGGAAATTTCTGCCTTTTTGCCCCCAAATAAGGGGAATTTCAGCCTTTTTATCTCAAAATAAGGGGAATTTCTGCATTTTGCCACAAAATATTAGGAATTTCTGCCTTTTTGCCCCAAAATAAAAAAAATTTCTGACTTATTACCCTGAAGTAAGTGAAATTTTTGCAATTTTGCCACAAAATAATGAAATTTCAGTCTGTTTGCCCCCAATTAAAGGGAATTTCAGCTTTTTTCCTCAAAATAAGGGGAATTTCTGCATTTTTGCCTCAAAATATGGGAAATTTCTGCCTTTTTGCTACAAAATAAGAAAAATTTCTAAATTTTGTACCAAAATAATTGAAATTTCTGCCTTTTTGCCCAAAAATAAGTGAAATTTCTGGAATTTCGCTCCAAAATAAAAGGAATTTCTGAGTTTTGCCCCAAAATAAAGAGAATTTCTGTCTTTTTGCCTTAACATATAGTGAATTTCTGCATTTTTGCCCCACAATTAGGGGAATTTCTGCAATTTTGCTCCAAAATATGGGGAATTTCTGCCTTTTTGCCCCAAAATAAGAAGAATGCATAGCTTTTTGCCATAAAAAAGTGAAATTTCTTCATTATTGCTCCAAAATAAGGGGAATTTCTGCTTTTTTGCATCTAAATAAGTGGAATTTCTGTCTTTTTCCCCCAAAACAAAGGGAATTTCTGTCTTTTTTGCCCCAAAATAAGGAAAATTCCTGACTTATTACCCTGAAATAAGTGAAATTTCTGCAATTGTGGCTCAAAATAATGGAAATTTCTGCCTTTTTGCCCCCAAATAAGGGGAATTTCAGCCTTTTTACCTCAAAATAAGGGGAATTTCTGCATTTTTGCCACAAAATATTAGGAATTTCTGCCTTTTTGCCCCAAAATAAGGAAAATTTCTGACTTATTACCCTGAAATAAGTGAAATTTCTGCAATTTTGCCCCAAAATAAAAAAATTTATGCTTTTTTTCTGAAATAAGTGAATTTTCTGCAATTTTGCCCAAAATAAGTGAATTTCTGCAATTTTGCCCCAAAATAAGGGAAATTATTGGAATTATGCCCCAAAATAAGTGGAATTTCTGAGTTTTGCCCCAAAATAAGGAGAATTTCTGTATTTTTGCCCCAACATATTGGGAATTTCTGCATTTTTGCCCCACAATTTGGGAAATTTCTGCAATTTTGCTCCAAAATAAGGGGAATTTCTGCTTTTTTGCCCAAAAATAAGAAGAATGCATACCTTTTTGCTCTTAATAAGTGAAATTTCTTCATTTTTGCTCCAAATTAAGGGGAATTTCTGCTTTTTTTGCCTCTAAAAAAGTGGAATTACTGTCTTTTTCCCCCAAAACAAAGGTTATTTCTGATTTTTGGCCCCAAAATAAGGAAAATTTCTGACTTATTACCCTAAAATAAGTGAAATTTCTGCAATTTTGCCCCAAAATAAGAGAAATTTCTGCCTTTTTGCCCCCAAATAAGGGGAATTTCAGGCTTTTACCTCAAAATAAGAGAAATTTCTGCATTTTTGCCCCAAAATATGGGAAATTTCTGCCTTTTTGCCCCAAAATAAAAAAAATTCTGCAATTTTGTAACAAAATAAAAGAAATTTCTGCCTTTTGGCCCCCAAATAAAGTTAATTTCAGCCTTTTTACCTCAAAATAAGGGGAATTTCTGCATTTTTGCCACAACATATTAGGAATTTCTGCCTTTTTGCCCCAAAATAAGGAAAATTTCTAACTTATTACCCTGTAATAAGTGAAATTTTTGCAATTTTGCCCTAAAATAAGGAAATTTCTGACTTTTTGCCCCCAATTTAGGGGAATTTCAGCCTTTTTCCTCAAAATAAAAGGAATTTCTACATTTTTGCCCCAAAATATGGGAAATTTCTGCTTTTTTGCTCCAAAATAAGAAAAATTTCTGAAATTTTGTACCAAAATAAAAGAAATTTCTGCAATTTTGCCCCAAAATAAAGGAAATCTCTGGAATTCTGCCCCAAAATAAGTGGAATTTCTGAGTTCTACCCCAAAATAAGGAGAATTTCTGTCTTTTTGCCCCAACATATAGGGAATTTCTGCCTTTTTGCCCCACAATTAGGGGAATTTCTGCAATTTTGCTCCAAAATACGGGGAATTTCTGCCTTTTTGCCCGAAAAAAGAAGAATACATAACTTTTTGCCATAAAAAAGGGAAATTTCTTCATTTTTCCTCCAAAATAAGGGGAATTTCTGCTTTTTTGCCTCTAAATAAGTGGAATTTCTGTCTTTTTTCCCCTAAAACAAAGGTAATTTTTGTATTTTTTGCCCCAAAATAAGGAAAATTTCTGACTTATTACCCTGAAGTAAGTGAAATTTCTGCAATTTTGCCCCAAAATAAGGGGAATTTCTGCTTTTTTGCCTCTAAATTAGTGGAATTTATGTATTTTTTTCCCAAAGCAAAGGGAATTTCTGTCTATTTTGCCCAAAATAAGGAAAATTTCTGACTTATTACCCTAAAATAAGAGAAATTTCTGCAATTTTGCCCCAAAATAATGGAAATTTCTGCTTTTTTGCCCCCAAATAAGGGGAATTTCAGCCTTTTTATCTCAAAATAAGGGGAATTTCTGCATTTTTGCCACAAAATATTAGGAATTTCTGCCTTTTGTCCCAAAGTAAGGAAAATTTCTGACTTATTACCCTTTATAAGTGAAATTTTTGCAATTTTGTCACAAAATAAGGAAATTTCTGCCTGTTTGCCCCCAATTAAGGGGAATTTCAGCCTTTTTCCTCAAAATAAGGGGAATTTCTGCATTTTTGCCCCATAATATGGTAAATTTCTGCCTTTTTGCTACAAAATAAGAAAAAATTTCTAAAATTTTGTAACAAAATGAAAGAAATTTCAGCCTTTATGCCCAAAAATAAGTGAAATTTCTGGAATTTTGCTGCAAAATAAGTGGAATTTCTGTGTTTTCCCCAAAAATAAGGAGAATTTCTGCATTTTTGCCCCACAATTTGGGAAATTTCTGCAATTTTGCTCCAAAATAAGGGGAATTTCTACCTTTTTGCCCAAAAATAAGAAGAATGCATACCTTTTTGCCTTTAAAAAGTGAAATTTCTTTATTTTTGCTCCAAAATAAAGAGAATTTCTGCTTTTTTGCCTCTAAAAAAGTGGAATTTCTGTCTTTTTCCCCCAAAACAAAGGTTATTTCTGTTTTTTGGCCCCAAAATAAGAAAAATTTCTGACTTATTACCCTGAAATAAGTGAAATTTCTGCAATTTTGCCCCAAAATAAGAGAAATTTCTGCCTTTTTGCCCCCAAATAAGGGGAATTTCAGCCTTTTACCTCAAAATAAAAGAAATTTCTGCATTTTTGCCCCAAAATATGGGAAATTTCTGCATTTTTGCCCCAAACTAAGAAAAATTTCTGCAATTTTGTTACAAAATAAAAGAAATTTCAGCCTTTTGGCCCCAAAATAAGAAAATTTCTGCTTTTTTTTCTGAAATAAGTGAAATTTCTGCAATTTTGCCCCAAAATAAGTTAAATTTCTGAGTTTTGCCCTAAAATAAGGAGAATTTTTGTCTTTTTTCCCCAACATATAGGGAATTACTGCATTTTTGCCCCACAATTTGGGGAATTTCTGCAATTTTGCTCCAAAATACGGGGAATTTCTGCCTTTTTTGTCCAAAAATAATAAGAATGCATACCTTTTTGCCATAAAAAAGGGAAATTTCTTCATTTTTGTCCAAAATGAGGGGAATTTCTGCTTTTATGCCTCTAAATAAGTGGAATTTCTGTCTTTTTCCCCCAAAACAAAGGGAATTTCTGTCTTTTTTGCCCCAAAATAAAGAAAATTTCTGATTTATTACCCTGAAATAAGTGAAATTTCTACAAATTTGCACAAAAATAAGGAAAATTTCTGCCCTTTTGCCCCCAAATATGGGGAATTTCAGCCTTTTTACCTAAAAGTAAGGGAAATTTCTGCATTTTTGCCACAAAATATTAGGAATTTCTGCCTTTTTGCCCCCAAATAAGGGGAATTTCAGCCTTTTTACCTCAAAATAAGGGGAATTTCTGCATTTTTGCCCCAAAATATGGGAAATTTCTGCTCTTTTGCTCCAAAATAAGAAAAATTTCTGCAATTTTTTACCAAAATAAAAGAAATTTCTGCCTTCTTGCCCCAAAATAAGAAAATTTCTGCTTTTTTTTGAAATAAGTGAAATTTCTGCAATTTTGCCCAAAAATAAGGGAAATCTTTAGAATTTTGCCCCAAAATAAGTGGAATTTCTGAGTTCTGCCCCAAAATTAGGAGAATTTCTGTCTTTTTGCCCCAACATATAGGGAATTTCTGCCTTTTTGCCCCACAATTAGGGGAATTTCTGCAATTTTGCTCCAAAATACGGGGAATTTCTGCCTTTTTGCCTGAAAATAAGAAGAATGCATAACTTTTTGCCATAAAAAAGGGAAATTTCTTCATTTTTGCTCCAAAATAAGGGGAATTTCTGCTTTTTTGCCTCTAAATAAGTGGAATTTCTGTGTTTTTCTCCGAAAACAAAGGTAATTTCTGTATTTTTTGCCACAAAATAAGGAAAATTTCTGACTTATTACCCTGAAGTAAGTGAAATTTCTGCAATTTTGCCCCAAAATAAGGAGAATTTCTGCTTTTTTGCCTCTAAATAAGTGGAATTTATGTATTTTTCCCCCAAAACAAAGGGAAATTCTGTCTTTTTTGCCCAAAATAAGGAAAATTTCTGACTTATTACCCTAAAATAAGTGAAATTTCTGCAATTTTGCCCCAAAATAATGAAAATTTCTGCCTTTTTGCCCCCAAATAAGGGGATTTTCAGCCTTTTTATCTCAAAATAAGGGGAATTTCTGCATTTTGCCACAAAATATTAGGAATTTCTGCCTTTTTGCCCCAAAATAAAAAAAAATTCTGACTTATTACCCTGAAGTAAGTGAAATTTTTGCAATTTTGCCACAAAATAATGAAATTTCTGCCTGTTTGCCCCCAAATAATGGGAATTTCGGCCTTTTTCTTCAAAATAAGGGGAATTTCTGCATTTTTGCCCAAAAATATGGGAAATTTCTGCCTTTTTGCTACAAAATAAGAAAAATTTCTAAATTTTGTACCAAAATAATAGAAATTTCTGCCTTTTTGCCCCAAAATAAGTGAAATTTCTGGAATTTCGCTCCAAAATAAGAGGAATTTCTTAGTTTTGCCCCAAAATAAAGAGAATTTCTGTCTTTTTGCCTTAACATATAGTGAATTTCTGCATTTTTGCCCCACAATTAGGGGAATTTCTGCAATTTTGCTCTAAAATATGGGGAATTTCTGCCTTTTTGCCCGAAAATAAGAAGAATGCATAGCTTTTTGCCATAAAAAAGTGAAATTTCTTCATTATTGCTCCAAAATAAGGGGAATTTCTGCTTTTTTGCATCTAAATAAGTGGAATTTCTGTCTTTTTCCCCCAAAACAAAGGGAATTTCTGTCTTTTTTGCCCCAAAATAAGGAAAATTTCTGACTTATTACCCTGAAATAAGTGAAATTTCTGCAATTGTGGCCCAAAATAATAGAAATTTCTGCCTTTTTGCCCCCAAATAAAGGGAATTTCAGCCTTTTTACCTCAAAATAAGGGGAATTTCTGCATTTTTGCCACAAAATATTAGGAATTTCTGCCTTTTTGCCCCAAAATAAGGAAAATTTCTGACTTATTACCCTGAAATAAGTGAAATTTCTGCAATTTTACCCCAAAATAAAAAAATTTATGCTTTTTTTCTGAAATAAGTGAATTTTCTGCAATTTTGCCCAAAATAAGTGAATTTCTGCAATTTTGCCCCAAAATAAGGGAAATTATTGGAATTATGCCCCAAAATAAGTGGAATTTCTGAGTTTTGCCCCAAAATAAGTTAAATTTCTGAGTTTTGCCCTAAAATAAGGAGAATTTTTGTCTTTTTGCCCCAACATATAGGGAATTACTGCATTTTTGCCCCACAATTTGGGGAATTTCTGCAATTTTGCTCCAAAATACGGGGAATTTCTGCCTTTTTTGTCCGAAAATAATAAGAATGCATACCTTTTTGCCATAAAAAAGGGAAATTTCTTAATTTTTGTCCAAATTGAGGGGAATTTCTGCTTTTATGCCTCTAAATAAGTGGAATTTCTGTCTTTTTCCCCCAAAACAAAGGGAATTTCTGTCTTTTTTGCCCCAAAATAAAGAAAATTTCTGATTTATTACCCTGAAATAAGTGAAATTTCTACAAATTTGCACAAAAATAAGGAAAATTTCTGCCCTTTTGCCCCCAAATATGGGGAATTTCAGCCTTTTTACCTAAAAGTAAGGGAAATTTCTGCATTTTTGCCACAAAATATTAGGAATTTCTGCCTTTTTGCCCCCAAATAAGGGGAATTTCAGCCTTTTTACCTCAAAATAAGGGGAATTTCTGCATTTTTGCCCCAAAATATGGGAAATTTCTGCTCTTTTGCTCCAAAATAAGAAAAATTTCTGCAATTTTTTACCAAAATAAAAGAAATTTCTGCCTTCTTGCCCCAAAATAAGAAAATTTCTGCTTTTTTTTGAAATAAGTGAAATTTCTGCAATTTTGCCCAAAAATAAGGGAAATCTTTAGAATTTTGCCCCAAAATAAGTGGAATTTCTGAGTTCTGCCCCAAAATTAGGAGAATTTCTGTCTTTTTGCCCCAACATATAGGGAATTTCTGCCTTTTTGCCCCACAATTAGGGGAATTTCTGCAATTTTGCTCCAAAATACGGGGAATTTCTGCCTTTTTGCCTGAAAATAAGAAGAATGCATAACTTTTTGCCATAAAAAAGGGAAATTTCTTCATTTTTCCTCCAAAATAAGGGGAATTTCTGCTTTTTTGCCTCTAAATAAGTGGAATTTCTGTCTTTTTTCCCCTAAAACAAAGGTAATTTTTGTATTTTTTGCCCCAAAATAAGGAAAATTTCTGACTTATTACCCTGAAGTAAGTGAAATTTCTGCAATTTTGCCCCAAAATAAGGGGAATTTCTGCTTTTTTGCCTCTAAATTAGTGGAATTTATGTATTTTTTTCCCAAAGCAAAGGGAATTTCTGTCTATTTTGCCCAAAATAAGGAAAATTTCTGACTTATTACCCTAAAATAAGAGAAATTTCTGCAATTTTGCCCCAAAATAATGGAAATTTCTGCTTTTTTGCCCCCAAATAAGGGGAATTTCAGCCTTTTTATCTCAAAATAAGGGGAATTTCTGCATTTTTGCCACAAAATATTAGGAATTTCTGCCTTTTGTCCCAAAGTAAGGAAAATTTCTGACTTATTACCCTTTATAAGTGAAATTTTTGCAATTTTGTCACAAAATAAGGAAATTTCTGCCTGTTTGCCCCCAATTAAGGGGAATTTCAGCCTTTTTCCTCAAAATAAGGGGAATTTCTGCATTTTTGCCCCATAATATGGTAAATTTCTGCCTTTTTGCTACAAAATAAGAAAAAATTTCTAAAATTTTGTAACAAAATGAAAGAAATTTCAGCCTTTATGCCCAAAAATAAGTGAAATTTCTGGAATTTTGCTGCAAAATAAGTGGAATTTCTGTGTTTTCCCCAAAAATAAGGAGAATTTCTGCATTTTTGCCCCACAATTTGGGAAATTTCTGCAATTTTGCTCCAAAATAAGGGGAATTTCTACCTTTTTGCCCAAAAATAAGAAGAATGCATACCTTTTTGCCTTTAAAAAGTGAAATTTCTTTATTTTTGCTCCAAAATAAAGAGAATTTCTGCTTTTTTGCCTCTAAAAAAGTGGAATTTCTGTCTTTTTCCCCCAAAACAAAGGTTATTTCTGTTTTTTGGCCCCAAAATAAGAAAAATTTCTGACTTATTACCCTGAAATAAGTGAAATTTCTGCAATTTTGCCCCAAAATAAGAGAAATTTCTGCCTTTTTGCCCCCAAATAAGGGGAATTTCAGCCTTTTACCTCAAAATAAAAGAAATTTCTGCATTTTTGCCCCAAAATATGGGAAATTTCTGCATTTTTGCCCCAAACTAAGAAAAATTTCTGCAATTTTGTTACAAAATAAAAGAAATTTCAGCCTTTTGGCCCCAAAATAAGAAAATTTCTGCTTTTTTTTCTGAAATAAGTGAAATTTCTGCAATTTTGCCCCAAAATAAGTTAAATTTCTGAGTTTTGCCCTAAAATAAGGAGAATTTTTGTCTTTTTTCCCCAACATATAGGGAATTACTGCATTTTTGCCCCACAATTTGGGGAATTTCTGCAATTTTGCTCCAAAATACGGGGAATTTCTGCCTTTTTTGTCCAAAAATAATAAGAATGCATACCTTTTTGCCATAAAAAAGGGAAATTTCTTCATTTTTGTCCAAAATGAGGGGAATTTCTGCTTTTATGCCTCTAAATAAGTGGAATTTCTGTCTTTTTCCCCCAAAACAAAGGGAATTTCTGTCTTTTTTGCCCCAAAATAAAGAAAATTTCTGATTTATTACCCTGAAATAAGTGAAATTTCTACAAATTTGCACAAAAATAAGGAAAATTTCTGCCCTTTTGCCCCCAAATATGGGGAATTTCAGCCTTTTTACCTAAAAGTAAGGGAAATTTCTGCATTTTTGCCACAAAATATTAGGAATTTCTGCCTTTTTGCCCCCAAATAAGGGGAATTTCAGCCTTTTTACCTCAAAATAAGGGGAATTTCTGCATTTTTGCCCCAAAATATGGGAAATTTCTGCTCTTTTGCTCCAAAATAAGAAAAATTTCTGCAATTTTTTACCAAAATAAAAGAAATTTCTGCCTTCTTGCCCCAAAATAAGAAAATTTCTGCTTTTTTTTGAAATAAGTGAAATTTCTGCAATTTTGCCCAAAAATAAGGGAAATCTTTAGAATTTTGCCCCAAAATAAGTGGAATTTCTGAGTTCTGCCCCAAAATTAGGAGAATTTCTGTCTTTTTGCCCCAACATATAGGGAATTTCTGCCTTTTTGCCCCACAATTAGGGGAATTTCTGCAATTTTGCTCCAAAATACGGGGAATTTCTGCCTTTTTGCCTGAAAATAAGAAGAATGCATAACTTTTTGCCATAAAAAAGGGAAATTTCTTCATTTTTGCTCCAAAATAAGGGGAATTTCTGCTTTTTTGCCTCTAAATAAGTGGAATTTCTGTGTTTTTCTCCGAAAACAAAGGTAATTTCTGTATTTTTTGCCACAAAATAAGGAAAATTTCTGACTTATTACCCTGAAGTAAGTGAAATTTCTGCAATTTTGCCCCAAAATAAGGAGAATTTCTGCTTTTTTGCCTCTAAATAAGTGGAATTTATGTATTTTTCCCCCAAAACAAAGGGAAATTCTGTCTTTTTTGCCCAAAATAAGGAAAATTTCTGACTTATTACCCTAAAATAAGTGAAATTTCTGCAATTTTGCCCCAAAATAATGAAAATTTCTGCCTTTTTGCCCCCAAATAAGGGGATTTTCAGCCTTTTTATCTCAAAATAAGGGGAATTTCTGCATTTTGCCACAAAATATTAGGAATTTCTGCCTTTTTGCCCCAAAATAAAAAAAAATTCTGACTTATTACCCTGAAGTAAGTGAAATTTTTGCAATTTTGCCACAAAATAATGAAATTTCTGCCTGTTTGCCCCCAAATAATGGGAATTTCGGCCTTTTTCTTCAAAATAAGGGGAATTTCTGCATTTTTGCCCAAAAATATGGGAAATTTCTGCCTTTTTGCTACAAAATAAGAAAAATTTCTAAATTTTGTACCAAAATAATAGAAATTTCTGCCTTTTTGCCCCAAAATAAGTGAAATTTCTGGAATTTCGCTCCAAAATAAGAGGAATTTCTTAGTTTTGCCCCAAAATAAAGAGAATTTCTGTCTTTTTGCCTTAACATATAGTGAATTTCTGCATTTTTGCCCCACAATTAGGGGAATTTCTGCAATTTTGCTCTAAAATATGGGGAATTTCTGCCTTTTTGCCCGAAAATAAGAAGAATGCATAGCTTTTTGCCATAAAAAAGTGAAATTTCTTCATTATTGCTCCAAAATAAGGGGAATTTCTGCTTTTTTGCATCTAAATAAGTGGAATTTCTGTCTTTTTCCCCCAAAACAAAGGGAATTTCTGTCTTTTTTGCCCCAAAATAAGGAAAATTCCTGACTTATTACCCTGAAATAAGTGAAATTTCTGCAATTGTGGCCCAAAATAATGGAAATTTCTGCCTTTTTGCCCCCAAATAAAGGGAATTTCAGCCTTTTTACCTCAAAATAAGGGGAATTTCTGCATTTTTGCCACAAAATATTAGGAATTTCTGCCTTTTTGCCCCAAAATAAGGAAAATTTCTGACTTATTACCCTGAAATAAGTGAAATTTCTGCAATTTTACCCCAAAATAAAAAAATTTATGCTTTTTTTCTGAAATAAGTGAATTTTCTGCAATTTTGCCCAAAATAAGTGAATTTCTGCAATTTTGCCCCAAAATAAGGGAAATTATTGGAATTATGCCCCAAAATAAGTGGAATTTCTGAGTTTTGCCCCAAAATAAGTTAAATTTCTGAGTTTTGCCCTAAAATAAGGAGAATTTTTGTCTTTTTGCCCCAACATATAGGGAATTACTGCATTTTTGCCCCACAATTTGGGGAATTTCTGCAATTTTGCTCCAAAATACGGGGAATTTCTGCCTTTTTTGTCCGAAAATAATAAGAATGCATACCTTTTTGCCATAAAAAAGGGAAATTTCTTAATTTTTGTCCAAATTGAGGGGAATTTCTGCTTTTATGCCTCTAAATAAGTGGAATTTCTGTCTTTTTCCCCCAAAACAAAGGGAATTTCTGTCTTTTTTGCCCCAAAATAAAGAAAATTTCTGATTTATTACCCTGAAATAAGTGAAATTTCTACAAATTTGCACAAAAATAAGGAAAATTTCTGCCCTTTTGCCCCCAAATATGGGGAATTTCAGCCTTTTTACCTAAAAGTAAGGGAAATTTCTGCATTTTTGCCACAAAATATTAGGAATTTCTGCCTTTTTGCCCCCAAATAAGGGGAATTTCAGCCTTTTTACCTCAAAATAAGGGGAATTTCTGCATTTTTGCCCCAAAATATGGGAAATTTCTGCTCTTTTGCTCCAAAATAAGAAAAATTTCTGCAATTTTTTACCAAAATAAAAGAAATTTCTGCCTTCTTGCCCCAAAATAAGAAAATTTCTGCTTTTTTTTGAAATAAGTGAAATTTCTGCAATTTTGCCCAAAAATAAGGGAAATCTTTAGAATTTTGCCCCAAAATAAGTGGAATTTCTGAGTTCTGCCCCAAAATTAGGAGAATTTCTGTCTTTTTGCCCCAACATATAGGGAATTTCTGCCTTTTTGCCCCACAATTAGGGGAATTTCTGCAATTTTGCTCCAAAATACGGGGAATTTCTGCCTTTTTGCCTGAAAATAAGAAGAATGCATAACTTTTTGCCATAAAAAAGGGAAATTTCTTCATTTTTGCTCCAAAATAAGGGGAATTTCTGCTTTTTTGCCTCTAAATAAGTGGAATTTCTGTGTTTTTCTCCGAAAACAAAGGTAATTTCTGTATTTTTTGCCACAAAATAAGGAAAATTTCTGACTTATTACCCTGAAGTAAGTGAAATTTCTGCAATTTTGCCCCAAAATAAGGAGAATTTCTGCTTTTTTGCCTCTAAATAAGTGGAATTTATGTATTTTTCCCCCAAAACAAAGGGAAATTCTGTCTTTTTTGCCCAAAATAAGGAAAATTTCTGACTTATTACCCTAAAATAAGTGAAATTTTTGCATTTTTGCCCCAAAATATGGGAAATTTCTGCGTTTTAGCCCCAAAATAAGAAAAATTTCTGCAATTTTGTACCAAAATAAAAGAAATTTCTGCCTTTTTGCCCCAAAATAAGAAAATTTCTGCTTTTTTTCCTGAAATAACTGAAATTTCTGCAATTTTGCCCCAAAATAAGTGAAATTTCTGAGTTTTGCTACAAAATAAAGAGAATTTCTGTCTTTTTGCCCCAACATATAAGGAATTTCTGCCTTTTTGCCCCACAATTAGGGGAATTTATGCAGTTTTGCTCCATAATACGAGCAATTTCTGCCTTTTTGTCCGAAAATGAGAATGCATACCTTTTTGCCATAAAAAAGTGAAATTTTTTTCATTTTTGCTCCAAAATAAGAGGAATTTCTGCTTTTTTCCTCTAAATAATTGGAATTTCTGTTTTTTCCCCCAAAACAAAAGGAATTTCTGTCTTTTTTGCCCCAAAATAAGGGAAATTTCTGATTTATTACCCTGAAATAAGTAAAATTTCTGCAATTTTGCCCCAAAATTTGGGAAATTTCTGCCTTTTTGCCTTCAAATAAGGGGAATTTCAGCCTTTTTACCTCAAAATAAGTAACATTTCTGCATTTTTGCCACAAAATATTAGGAATTTCTGCCTTTTTGCCCCAAAATAAGGAAAATTTCTGACTTATTACCCTGAAATAAGTGAAATATCTGCAATTTTGCCCCAAAATAAGGGAAATTTCTGCCTTTTTGCTACAAAATAAGAAAAATTTCTACAATTTTGTACCAAAATAATAGAAATTACTGCCTTTTTGCCCCAAAATAAGTGAAATT
The DNA here is from genome assembly GCF_963924665.1 of Micromys minutus. Lineage (NCBI taxonomy): Eukaryota > Metazoa > Chordata > Mammalia > Rodentia > Muridae > Micromys > Micromys minutus. Next base: position 60,718 of record NW_027667706.1, read on the forward strand.
TCTGGAATTTTGCTCCAAAATAAGAAGAATTTCTGAGTTTTGCCCCAAAATAAAGAGAATTTCTGTCTTTTTGCCTTAACATATAGGGAATTTCTGCCTTTTTGCCCCAAAATAAGGAAAATTTCTTACTTATTACCCTGAATTAAGTGAAATTTTTGCAATTTTGCCCCAAAATAAGGAAATTTCTGACTTTTTGCTTCCAATTAAGGGGAATTTCAGCCTTTTTCATCAAAACAAGGGGAATTTCGGCATTTTTGCCCCAAAATATGGGAAATTTCTGCTCTTTTGCTCCAAAATAAGAAAAATTTCTGCAATTTTTTACCAAAATAAAAGAAATTTCTGCCTTCTTGCCCCAAAATAAGAAAATTTCTGCTTTTTTTTGAAATAAGTGAAATTTCTGCAATTTTGCCCAAAAATAAGGGAAATCTTTAGAATTTTGCCCCAAAATAAGTGGAATTTCTGAGTTCTGCCCCAAAATTAGGAGAATTTCTGTCTTTTTGCCCGAACATATAGGGAATTTCTGCCTTTTTGCCCCACAATTAGGGGAATTTCTGCAATTTTGCTCCAAAATACGGGGAATTTCTGCCTTTTTGCCTGAAAATAAGAAGAATGCATAACTTTTTGCCATAAAAAAAGGAAATTTCTTCATTTTTGCTCCAAAATAAGGGGAATTTCTGCTTTTTTGCCTCTAAATAAGTGGAATTTCTGTCTTTTTCCCCGAAAACAAAGGTAATTTCTGTATTTTTTGCCACAAAATGAGGAAAATTTCTGACTTATTACCCTGAAGTAAGTGAAATTTCTGCAATTTTGCCCCAAAATAAGGAGAATTTCTGCTTTTTTGCCTCTAAATAAGTGGAATTTATGTATTTTTCCCCCAAAACAAAGGGAAATTCTGTCTTTTTTGCCCAAAATAAGGAAAATTTCTGACTTATTACCCTAAAATAAGTGAAATTTCTGCAATTTTGCCCCAAAATAATGGAAATTTCTGCCTTTTTGCCCCCAAATAAGGGGAATTTCAGCCTTTTTATCTCAAAATAAGGGGAATTTCTGCATTTTGCCACAAAATATTAGGAATTTCTGCCTTTTTGCCCCAAAATAAAAAAAATTTCTGACTTATTACCCTGAAGTAAGTGAAATTTTTGCAATTTTGCCACAAAATAATGAAATTTCAGTCTGTTTGCCCCCAATTAAAGGGAATTTCAGCTTTTTTCCTCAAAATAAGGGGAATTTCTGCATTTTTGCCTCAAAATATGGGAAATTTCTGCCTTTTTGCTACAAAATAAGAAAAATTTCTAAATTTTGTACCAAAATAATTGAAATTTCTGCCTTTTTGCCCAAAAATAAGTGAAATTTCTGGAATTTCGCTCCAAAATAAAAGGAATTTCTGAGTTTTGCCCCAAAATAAAGAGAATTTCTGTCTTTTTGCCTTAACATATAGTGAATTTCTGCATTTTTGCCCCACAATTAGGGGAATTTCTGCAATTTTGCTCCAAAATATGGGGAATTTCTGCCTTTTTGCCCCAAAATAAGAAGAATGCATAGCTTTTTGCCATAAAAAAGTGAAATTTCTTCATTATTGCTCCAAAATAAGGGGAATTTCTGCTTTTTTGCATCTAAATAAGTGGAATTTCTGTCTTTTTCCCCCAAAACAAAGGGAATTTCTGTCTTTTTTGCCCCAAAATAAGGAAAATTCCTGACTTATTACCCTGAAATAAGTGAAATTTCTGCAATTGTGGCTCAAAATAATGGAAATTTCTGCCTTTTTGCCCCCAAATAAGGGGAATTTCAGCCTTTTTACCTCAAAATAAGGGGAATTTCTGCATTTTTGCCACAAAATATTAGGAATTTCTGCCTTTTTGCCCCAAAATAAGGAAAATTTCTGACTTATTACCCTGAAATAAGTGAAATTTCTGCAATTTTGCCCCAAAATAAAAAAATTTATGCTTTTTTTCTGAAATAAGTGAATTTTCTGCAATTTTGCCCAAAATAAGTGAATTTCTGCAATTTTGCCCCAAAATAAGGGAAATTATTGGAATTATGCCCCAAAATAAGTGGAATTTCTGAGTTTTGCCCCAAAATAAGGAGAATTTCTGTATTTTTGCCCCAACATATTGGGAATTTCTGCATTTTTGCCCCACAATTTGGGAAATTTCTGCAATTTTGCTCCAAAATAAGGGGAATTTCTGCTTTTTTGCCCAAAAATAAGAAGAATGCATACCTTTTTGCTCTTAATAAGTGAAATTTCTTCATTTTTGCTCCAAATTAAGGGGAATTTCTGCTTTTTTTGCCTCTAAAAAAGTGGAATTACTGTCTTTTTCCCCCAAAACAAAGGTTATTTCTGATTTTTGGCCCCAAAATAAGGAAAATTTCTGACTTATTACCCTAAAATAAGTGAAATTTCTGCAATTTTGCCCCAAAATAAGAGAAATTTCTGCCTTTTTGCCCCCAAATAAGGGGAATTTCAGGCTTTTACCTCAAAATAAGAGAAATTTCTGCATTTTTGCCCCAAAATATGGGAAATTTCTGCCTTTTTGCCCCAAAATAAAAAAAATTCTGCAATTTTGTAACAAAATAAAAGAAATTTCTGCCTTTTGGCCCCCAAATAAAGTTAATTTCAGCCTTTTTACCTCAAAATAAGGGGAATTTCTGCATTTTTGCCACAACATATTAGGAATTTCTGCCTTTTTGCCCCAAAATAAGGAAAATTTCTAACTTATTACCCTGTAATAAGTGAAATTTTTGCAATTTTGCCCTAAAATAAGGAAATTTCTGACTTTTTGCCCCCAATTTAGGGGAATTTCAGCCTTTTTCCTCAAAATAAAAGGAATTTCTACATTTTTGCCCCAAAATATGGGAAATTTCTGCTTTTTTGCTCAAAAATAAGAAAAATTTCTGAAATTTTGTACCAAAATAAAAGAAATTTCTGCAATTTTGCCCCAAAATAAAGGAAATCTCTGGAATTCTGCCCCAAAATAAGTGGAATTTCTGAGTTCTACCCCAAAATAAGGAGAATTTCTGTCTTTTTGCCCCAACATATAGGGAATTTCTGCCTTTTTGCCCCACAATTAGGGGAATTTCTGCAATTTTGCTCCAAAATACGGGGAATTTCTGCCTTTTTGCCCGAAAAAAGAAGAATACATAACTTTTTGCCATAAAAAAGGGAAATTTCTTCATTTTTCCTCCAAAATAAGGGGAATTTCTGCTTTTTTGCCTCTAAATAAGTGGAATTTCTGTCTTTTTTCCCCTAAAACAAAGGTAATTTTTGTATTTTTTGCCCCAAAATAAGGAAAATTTCTGACTTATTACCCTGAAGTAAGTGAAATTTCTGCAATTTTGCCCCAAAATAAGGGGAATTTCTGCTTTTTTGCCTCTAAATTAGTGGAATTTATGTATTTTTTTCCCAAAGCAAAGGGAATTTCTGTCTATTTTGCCCAAAATAAGGAAAATTTCTGACTTATTACCCTAAAATAAGAGAAATTTCTGCAATTTTGCCCCAAAATAATGGAAATTTCTGCTTTTTTGCCCCCAAATAAGGGGAATTTCAGCCTTTTTATCTCAAAATAAGGGGAATTTCTGCATTTTTGCCACAAAATATTAGGAATTTCTGCCTTTTGTCCCAAAGTAAGGAAAATTTCTGACTTATTACCCTTTATAAGTGAAATTTTTGCAATTTTGTCACAAAATAAGGAAATTTCTGCCTGTTTGCCCCCAATTAAGGGGAATTTCAGCCTTTTTCCTCAAAATAAGGGGAATTTCTGCATTTTTGCCCCATAATATGGTAAATTTCTGCCTTTTTGCTACAAAATAAGAAAAAATTTCTAAAATTTTGTAACAAAATGAAAGAAATTTCAGCCTTTATGCCCAAAAATAAGTGAAATTTCTGGAATTTTGCTGCAAAATAAGTGGAATTTCTGTGTTTTCCCCAAAAATAAGGAGAATTTCTGCATTTTTGCCCCACAATTTGGGAAATTTCTGCAATTTTGCTCCAAAATAAGGGGAATTTCTACCTTTTTGCCCAAAAATAAGAAGAATGCATACCTTTTTGCCTTTAAAAAGTGAAATTTCTTTATTTTTGCTCCAAAATAAAGAGAATTTCTGCTTTTTTGCCTCTAAAAAAGTGGAATTTCTGTCTTTTTCCCCCAAAACAAAGGTTATTTCTGTTTTTTGGCCCCAAAATAAGAAAAATTTCTGACTTATTACCCTGAAATAAGTGAAATTTCTGCAATTTTGCCCCAAAATAAGAGAAATTTCTGCCTTTTTGCCCCCAAATAAGGGGAATTTCAGCCTTTTACCTCAAAATAAAAGAAATTTCTGCATTTTTGCCCCAAAATATGGGAAATTTCTGCATTTTTGCCCCAAACTAAGAAAAATTTCTGCAATTTTGTTACAAAATAAAAGAAATTTCAGCCTTTTGGCCCCAAAATAAGAAAATTTCTGCTTTTTTTTCTGAAATAAGTGAAATTTCTGCAATTTTGCCCCAAAATAAGTTAAATTTCTGAGTTTTGCCCTAAAATAAGGAGAATTTTTGTCTTTTTTCCCCAACATATAGGGAATTACTGCATTTTTGCCCCACAATTTGGGGAATTTCTGCAATTTTGCTCCAAAATACGGGGAATTTCTGCCTTTTTTGTCCAAAAATAATAAGAATGCATACCTTTTTGCCATAAAAAAGGGAAATTTCTTCATTTTTGTCCAAAATGAGGGGAATTTCTGCTTTTATGCCTCTAAATAAGTGGAATTTCTGTCTTTTTCCCCCAAAACAAAGGGAATTTCTGTCTTTTTTGCCCCAAAATAAAGAAAATTTCTGATTTATTACCCTGAAATAAGTGAAATTTCTACAAATTTGCACAAAAATAAGGAAAATTTCTGCCCTTTTGCCCCCAAATATGGGGAATTTCAGCCTTTTTACCTAAAAGTAAGGGAAATTTCTGCATTTTTGCCACAAAATATTAGGAATTTCTGCCTTTTTGCCCCCAAATAAGGGGAATTTCAGCCTTTTTACCTCAAAATAAGGGGAATTTCTGCATTTTTGCCCCAAAATATGGGAAATTTCTGCTCTTTTGCTCCAAAATAAGAAAAATTTCTGCAATTTTTTACCAAAATAAAAGAAATTTCTGCCTTCTTGCCCCAAAATAAGAAAATTTCTGCTTTTTTTTGAAATAAGTGAAATTTCTGCAATTTTGCCCAAAAATAAGGGAAATCTTTAGAATTTTGCCCCAAAATAAGTGGAATTTCTGAGTTCTGCCCCAAAATTAGGAGAATTTCTGTCTTTTTGCCCCAACATATAGGGAATTTCTGCCTTTTTGCCCCACAATTAGGGGAATTTCTGCAATTTTGCTCCAAAATACGGGGAATTTCTGCCTTTTTGCCTGAAAATAAGAAGAATGCATAACTTTTTGCCATAAAAAAGGGAAATTTCTTCATTTTTGCTCCAAAATAAGGGGAATTTCTGCTTTTTTGCCTCTAAATAAGTGGAATTTCTGTGTTTTTCTCCGAAAACAAAGGTAATTTCTGTATTTTTTGCCACAAAATAAGGAAAATTTCTGACTTATTACCCTGAAGTAAGTGAAATTTCTGCAATTTTGCCCCAAAATAAGGAGAATTTCTGCTTTTTTGCCTCTAAATAAGTGGAATTTATGTATTTTTCCCCCAAAACAAAGGGAAATTCTGTCTTTTTTGCCCAAAATAAGGAAAATTTCTGACTTATTACCCTAAAATAAGTGAAATTTCTGCAATTTTGCCCCAAAATAATGAAAATTTCTGCCTTTTTGCCCCCAAATAAGGGGATTTTCAGCCTTTTTATCTCAAAATAAGGGGAATTTCTGCATTTTGCCACAAAATATTAGGAATTTCTGCCTTTTTGCCCCAAAATAAAAAAAAATTCTGACTTATTACCCTGAAGTAAGTGAAATTTTTGCAATTTTGCCACAAAATAATGAAATTTCTGCCTGTTTGCCCCCAAATAATGGGAATTTCGGCCTTTTTCTTCAAAATAAGGGGAATTTCTGCATTTTTGCCCAAAAATATGGGAAATTTCTGCCTTTTTGCTACAAAATAAGAAAAATTTCTAAATTTTGTACCAAAATAATAGAAATTTCTGCCTTTTTGCCCCAAAATAAGTGAAATTTCTGGAATTTCGCTCCAAAATAAGAGGAATTTCTTAGTTTTGCCCCAAAATAAAGAGAATTTCTGTCTTTTTGCCTTAACATATAGTGAATTTCTGCATTTTTGCCCCACAATTAGGGGAATTTCTGCAATTTTGCTCTAAAATATGGGGAATTTCTGCCTTTTTGCCCGAAAATAAGAAGAATGCATAGCTTTTTGCCATAAAAAAGTGAAATTTCTTCATTATTGCTCCAAAATAAGGGGAATTTCTGCTTTTTTGCATCTAAATAAGTGGAATTTCTGTCTTTTTCCCCCAAAACAAAGGGAATTTCTGTCTTTTTTGCCCCAAAATAAGGAAAATTCCTGACTTATTACCCTGAAATAAGTGAAATTTCTGCAATTGTGGCCCAAAATAATGGAAATTTCTGCCTTTTTGCCCCCAAATAAAGGGAATTTCAGCCTTTTTACCTCAAAATAAGGGGAATTTCTGCATTTTTGCCACAAAATATTAGGAATTTCTGCCTTTTTGCCCCAAAATAAGGAAAATTTCTGACTTATTACCCTGAAATAAGTGAAATTTCTGCAATTTTACCCCAAAATAAAAAAATTTATGCTTTTTTTCTGAAATAAGTGAATTTTCTGCAATTTTGCCCAAAATAAGTGAATTTCTGCAATTTTGCCCCAAAATAAGGGAAATTATTGGAATTATGCCCCAAAATAAGTGGAATTTCTGAGTTTTGCCCCAAAATAAGGAGAATTTCTGTATTTTTGCCCCAACATATTGGGAATTTCTGCATTTTTGCCCCACAATTTGGGAAATTTCTGCAATTTTGCTCCAAAATAAGGGGAATTTCTGCTTTTTTGCCCAAAAATAAGAAGAATGCATACCTTTTTGCTCTTAATAAGTGAAATTTCTTCATTTTTGCTCCAAATTAAGGGGAATTTCTGCTTTTTTTGCCGCTAAAAAAGTGGAATTACTGTCTTTTTCCTACAAAACAAAGGTTATTTCTGATTTTTGTCCCCAAAATAAGGAAAATTTCTGACTTATTACCCTAAAATAAGTGAAATTTCTGCAATTTTGCCCCAAAATAAGAGAAATTTCTGCCTTTTTGCCCCCAAATAAGGGGAATTTCTGGCTTTTACCTCAAAATAAGAGAAATTTCTGCATTTTTGCCCCAAAATATGGGAAATTTCTGCCTTTTTGCCCCAAAATAAAAAAAATTCTGCAATTTTGTAACAAAATAAAAGAAATTTCTGCCTTTTGGCCCCCAAATAAAGTTAATTTCAGCCTTTTTACCTCAAAATAAGGGGAATTTCTGCATTTTTGCCACAACATATTAGGAATTTCTGCCTTTTTGCCCCAAAATAAGGAAAATTTCTTACTTATTACCCTGTAATAAGTGAAATTTTTGCAATTTTGCTCTAAAATAAGGAAATTTCTGACTTTTTGCCCCCAATTTAAAGGAATTTCAGCCTTTTTCCTCAAAATAAAAGGAATTTCTGCATTTTTGCCCCAAAATATGGGAAATTTCTGCTTTTTTGCTCCAAAATAAGAAAAATTTCTGAAATTTTGTACCAAAATAAAAGAAATTTCTGCAATTTTGCCCCAAAATAAGGGAAATCTCTGGAATTCTGCCCCAAAATAAGTGGAATTTCTGAGTTCTACCCCAAAATAAGGAGAATTTCTGTCTTTTTGCCCCAACATATAGGGAATTTCTGCCTTTTTGCCCCACAATTAGGGGAATTTCTGCAATTTTGCTCCAAAATATGGGGAATTTCTGCCTTTTTGCCCGAAAAAAGAAGAATACATAACTTTTTGCCATAAAAAAGGGAAATTTCTTCATTTTTCCTCCAAAATAAGGGGAATTTCTGCTTTTTTGCCTCTAAATAAGTGGAATTTCTGTCTTTTTTCCCCTAAAACAAAGGTAATTTTTGTATTTTTTGCCCCAAAATAAGGAAAATTTCTGACTTATTACCCTGAAGTAAGTGAAATTTCTGCAATTTTGCCCCAAAATAAGGGGAATTTCTGCTTTTTTGCCTCTAAATTAGTGGAATTTATGTATTTTTTTTCCCAAAGCAAAGGGAATTTCTGTCTATTTTGCCCAAAATAAGGAAAATTTCTGACTTATTACCCTAAAATAAGAGAAATTTCTGCAATTTTGCCCCAAAATAATGGAAATTTCTGCTTTTTTGCCCCCAAATAAGGGGAATTTCAGCCTTTTTATCTCAAAATAAGGGGAATTTCTGCATTTTTGCCACAAAATATTAGGAATTTCTGCCTTTTGTCCCAAAGTAAGGAAAATTTCTGACTTATTACCCTTTATAAGTGAAATTTTTGCAATTTTGTCACAAAATAAGGAAATTTCTGCCTGTTTGCCCCCAATTAAGGGGAATTTCAGCCTTTTTCCTCAAAATAAGGGGAATTTCTGCATTTTTGCCCCATAATATGGTAAATTTCTGCCTTTTTGCTGCAAAATAAGAAAAAATTTCTAAAATTTTGTAACAAAATGAAAGAAATTTCAGCCTTTTTGCCCAAAAATAAGTGAAATTTCTGGAATTTTGCTCCAAAATATGTGGAATTTCTGTGTTTTCCCCAAAAATAAGGAGAATTTCTGCATTTTTGCCCCACAATTTGGGAAATTTCTGCAATTTTGCTCCAAAATAAGGGGAATTTCTACCTTTTTGCCCAAAAATAAGAAGAATGCATACCTTTTTGCCTTTAAAAAGTGAAATTTCTTTATTTTTGCTCCAAAATAAAGAGAATTTCTGCTTTTTTGCCTCTAAAAAAGTGGAATTTCTGTCTTTTTCCCCCAAAACAAAGGTTATTTCTGTTTTTTGGCCCCAAAATAAGAAAAATTTCTGACTTATTACCCTGAAATAAGTGAAATTTCTGCAATTTTGCCCCAAAATAAGAGAAATTTCTGCATTTTTGCCCCCAAATAAGGGGAATTTCAGCCTTTTACCTCAAAATAAAAGAAATTTCTGCATTTTTGCCCCAAAATATGGGAAATTTCTGCATTTTTGCCCCAAACTAAGAAAAATTTCTGCAATTTTGTACCAAAATAAAAGATATTTCTGCCCTTTTGCTTCCAAATAAAAAAATTTCTACTTTCTTTCTGAAAAAAGTGAAATTTCTGAAATTTTGCCCCAAAATAAGTGAAATTTCTACAATTTTGCCCCAAAATAAGTGAAATTTCTGGAATTTTGCCCCAAAATAAGTGGAATTTCTGAGTTTTGCACAAAAATAAGGAGAATTTCTGTATTTTTGCCTCAACATATTGGGAATTTCTGCATTTTTGCCCCACAATTTGGGAAATTTCTGCAAATTTGCTCCAAAATAAGGGGAATTTCTGCTTTTTTGCCCAAAAATAAGAAGAATGCATACCTTTTTGCTCTTAATAAGTGAAATTTCTTCATTTTTGCTCCAAATTAAGGGGAATTTCTGCTTTTTTGCCGCTAAAAAAGTGGAATTACTGTCTTTTTCCCCCAAAACAAAGGTTATTTCTGATTTTTGTCCCCAAAATAAGGAAAATTTCTGACTTATTACCCTAAAATAAGTGAAATTTCTGCAATTATGCCCCAAAATAAGAGAAATTTCTGCCTTTTTGCCCCCAAATAAGGGGAATTTCAGGCTTTTACCTCAAAATAAGAGAAATTTCTGCATTTTTGCCCCAAAATATGGGAAATTTCTGCCTTTTTGCCCCAAAATAAAAAAAATTCTGCAATTTTGTAACAAAATAAAAGAAATTTCTGCCTTTTGGCCCCCAAATAAAGTTAATTTCAGCCTTTTTACCTCAAAATAAGGGGAATTTCTGCATTTTTGCCACAACATATTAGGAATTTCTACCTTTTTGCCCCAAAATAAGGAAAATTTCTTACTTATTACCCTGTAATAAGTGAAATTTTTGCAATTTTGCTCTAAAATAAGGAAATTTCTGACTTTTTGCCCCCAATTTAAAGGAATTTCAGCCTTTTTCCTCAAAATAAAAGGAATTTCTGCATTTTTGCCCCAAAATATGGGAAATTTCTGCTTTTTTGCTCCAAAATAAGAAAAATTTCTGAAATTTTGTACCAAAATAAAAGAAATTTCTGCAATTTTGCCCCAAAATAAGGGAAATCTCTGGAATTCTGCCCCAAAATAAGTGGAATTTCTGAGTTCTACCCCAAAATAAGGAGAATTTCTGTCTTTTTGCCCCAACATATAGGGAATTTCTGCCTTTTTGCCCCACAATTAGGGGAATTTCTGCAATTTTGCTCCAAAATATGGGGAATTTCTGCCTTTTTGCCCGAAAAAAGAAGAATACATAACTTTTTGCCATAAAAAAGGGAAATTTCTTCATTTTTCCTCCAAAATAAGGGGAATTTCTGCTTTTTTGCCTCTAAATAAGTGGAATTTCTGTCTTTTTTCCCCTAAAACAAAGGTAATTTTTGTATTTTTTGCCCCAAAATAAGGAAAATTTCTGACTTATTACCCTGAAGTAAGTGAAATTTCTGCAATTTTGCCCCAAAATAAGGGGAATTTCTGTTTTTTTGCCTCTAAATTAGTGGAATTTATGTATTTTTTTCCCAAAGCAAAGGGAATTTCTGTCTATTTTGCCCAAAATAAGGAAAATTTCTGACTTATTACCCTAAAATAAGAGAAATTTCTGCAATTTTGCCCCAAAATAATGGAAATTTCTTCTTTTTTACCCCCAAATAAGGGGAATTTCAGCCTTTTTATCTCAAAATAAGGGGAATTTCTGCATTTTTGCCACAAAATATTAGGAATTTCTGCCTTTTGTCCCAAAGTAAGGAAAATTTCTGACTTATTACCCTTTATAAGTGAAATTTTTGCAATTTTGTCACAAAATAAGGAAATTTCTGCCTGTTTGCCCCCAATTAAGGGGAATTTCAGCCTTTTTCCTCAAAATAAGGGGAATTTCTGCATTTTTGCCCCATAATATGGTAAATTTCTGCCTTTTTGCTAAAAAATAAGAAAAAATTTCTAAAATTTTGTAACAAAATGAAAGAAATTTCAGCCTTTTTGCCCAAAAATAAGTGAAATTTCTGGAATTTTGCTCCAAAATAAGTGGAATTTCTGTGTTTTCCCCAAAAATAAGGAGAATTTCTGCATTTTTGCCCCACAATTTGGGAAATTTCTGCAATTTTGCTCCAAAATAAGGGGAATTTCTACCTTTTTGCCCAAAAATAAGAAGAATGCATACCTTTTTGCCTTTAAAAAGTGAAATTTCTTTATTTTTGCTCCAAAATAAAGAGAATTTCTGCTTTTTTTGCCTCTAAAAAAGTGGAATTTCTGTCTTTTTCCCCCAAAACAAAGGTTATTTCTGTTTTTTGGCCCCAAAATAAGAAAAATTTCTGACTTATTACCCTGAAATAAGTGAAATTTCTGCAATTTTGCCCCAAAATAAGAGAAATTTCTGCCTTTTTGCCCCCAAATAAGGGGAATTTCAGCCTTTTACCTCAAAATAAAAGAAATTTCTGCATTTTTGCCCCAAAATATGGGAAATTTCTGCATTTTTGCCCCAAAATAAAAAAAAATTCTGCAATTTTGTTACAAAATAAAAGAAATTTCAGCCTTTTCGCCCCAAAATAAGAAAATTTCTGCTTTTTTTTCTGAAATAAGTGAAATTTCTGCAATTTTGCCCCAAAATAAGTTAAATTTCTGAGTTTTGCCCTAAAATAAGGAGAATTTCTGTCTTTTTGCCCCAACATATAGGAAATTACTGCATTTTTGCCCCACAATTTGGGGAATTTCTGCAATTTTGCTCCAAAATACGGGGAATTTCTGCCTTTTTTGTCCGAAAATAATAAGAATGCATACCTTTTTGCCATAAAAAAGGGAAATTTCTTCATTTTTGTCCAAAATGAGGGGAATTTCTGCTTTTATGCCTCTAAATAAGTGGAATTTCTGTCTTTTTCCCCCAAAACAAAGGGAATTTCTGTCTTTTTTGCCCGAAAATAAGGAAAATTTCTGATTTATTACCCTGAAATAAGTGAAATTTCTACAAATTTGCCCAAAAATAAGGAAAATTTCTGCCCTTTTGCCCCCAAATATGGGGAATTTCAGCCTTTTTACCTAAAAGTAAGGGAAATTTCTGCATTTTTGCCACAAAATATTAGGAATTTCTGCCTTTTTGCCCCCAAATAAGGGGAATTTCAGCCTTTTTGCCTCAAAATAAGGGGAATTTCTGCATTTTTGCCCCAAAATATGGGAAATTTCTGCGCTTTTGCTCCAAAATAAGAAAAATTTCTGCAATTTTTTACCAAAATAAAAGAAATTTCTGCCTTCTTGCCCCAAAATAAGAAAATTTCTGCTTTTTTTTGAAATAAGTGAAATTTCTGCAATTTTGCCCAAAAATTAGGGAAATCTTTAGAATTTTGCCCCAAAATAAGTGGAATTTCTGAGTTCTGCCCCAAAATTAGGAGAATTTCTGTCTTTTTGCCACAACATATAGGGAATTTCTGCCTTTTTGCCCCACAATTAGGGGAATTTCTGCAATTTTGCTTCAAAATACGAGGAATTTCTGCCTTTTTGCCTGAAAATAAGAAGAATGCATAACTTTTTGCCATAAAAAACTGAAATTTCTTCATTTTTGCTCCAAAATAAGGGGAATTTCTGCTTTTTTGCCTCTAAATAAGTGGAATTTCTGTCTTTTTCCCTGAAAACAAAGGTAATTTCTGTATTTTTTGCCACAAAATAAGGAAAATTTCTGACTTATTACCCTGAAGTAAGTGAAATTTCTGCAATTTTGCCCCAAAATAAGGAGAATTTCTGCTTTTTTGCCTCTAAATAAGTGGAATTTATGTATTTTTCCCCCAAAACAAAGGGAAATTCTTTCTTTTTTGCCCAAAATAAGGAAAATTTCTGACTTATTACCCTAAAATAAGTGAAATTTCTGCAATTTTGCCCCAAATTATGGAAATTTCTGCCTTTTTGCCCCCAAATAAGGGGAATTTCAGGCTTCTTATCTCAAAATAAGGGGAATTTCTGCATTTTGCCACAAAATATTAGGAATTTCTGCCTTTTTGCCCCAAAATAAAAAAAATTTCTGACTTATTACCCTGAAGTAAGTGAAATTTTTGCAATTTTGCCACAAAATAAGGAAATTTCTGCCTGTTTGCCTCCAATTAAGGGGAATTTCAGCCTTTTTCCTCAAAATAAGGGGAATTTCTGCATTTTTGCCCCAAAATATGGGAAATTTCTGCCTTTTTGCTACAAAATAAGAAAAATTTCTACAATTTTGTACCAAAATAATAGAAATTTCTGCCTTTTTGCCTCAAAATAAGTGAAATTTCTGGAATTTCGCTCCAAAATAAGAGGAATTTCTGAGTTTTGCCCGAAAATAAAGAGAATTTCTGTCTTTTTGCCTTAACATATAGGGAATTTCTGCCTTTTTGCTCCAAAATAAGAAAAAATTCTGCAATTTTGTACCAAAATAAAAGAAATTTCTGCCTTTTTGCCCCAAAATAAGAAAATTTCTGCTTTTTTTCCTGAAATAACTGAAATTTCTGCAATTTTGCCCCAAAATACGTGAAATTTCTGAGTTTTGCTACAAAATAAAGAGAATTTCTGTCTTTTTGCCCCAACATATAAGGAATTTCTGCCTTTTTGCCCCACAATTAGGGGAATTTATGCAGTTTTGCTCCATAATACGAGCAATTTCTGCCTTTTTGTCCGAAAATGAGAATGCATACCTTTTTGCCATAAAAAAGTGAAATTTTTTCATTTTTGCTCCAAAATAAGAGGAATTTCTGCTTTTTTCCTCTAAATAATTGGAATTTCTGTTTTTTCCCCCAAAACAAAAGGAATTTCTGTCTTTTTTGCCCCAAAATAAGGGAAATTTCTGATTTATTACCCTGAAATAAGTAAAATTTCTGCAATTTTGCCCCAAAATTTGGGAAATTTCTGCCTTTTTGCCTTCAAATAAGGGGAATTTCAGCCTTTTTACCTCAAAATAAGTAACATTTCTGCATTTTTGCCACAAAATATTAGGAATTTCTGCCTTTTTGCCCCAAAATAAGGAAAATTTCTGACTTATTACCCTGAAATAAGTGAAATATCTGCAATTTTGCCCCAAAATATGGGAAATTTCTGCCTTTTTGCTACAAAATAAGAAAAATTTCTACAATTTTGTACCAAAATAATAGAAATTACTGCCTTTTTGCCTCAAAATAAGTGAAATTTCTGGAATTTTGCTCCAAAATAAGAGGAATTTCTGAGTTTTGCCCCAAAATAAAGAGAATTTCTGTCTTTTTGCCTTAACATATAGGGAATTTCTGCCTTTTTGCCCCACAATTAGGGGAATTTCTGCAATTTTGCTCCAAAATATGGGGAATTTCTGCCTTTTTGCCCGAAAATAAGAAGAATGCATAACTTTTGGCCATAAAAAGGGGAAATTTCTTCATTTTTGCTCCTAAATAAGGGGAATTTCTGCTTTTTTGCCTCTAAATAAGTGGAATTTATGTATTTTTCCCCCAAAACAAAGGGAATTTCTGTCTTTTTTGCCCAAAATAAGGAAAATTTCTGACTTATTATCCTGAAATAAGTGAAATTTCTGCAATTTTGCCCCAAAATAAGGGAAATTTCTGCCTTTTTGCCCCCAAATAATCGGAATTTCAGCCTTTTTACCTCAAAATAAGGGGAATTTTTGCATTTTTGCCACAAAATATTAGGAATTTCTGCCTTTTTGCCCCAAAATAAGGAAAATTTCTTACTTATTACCCTGAATTAAGTGAAATTTTTGCAATTTTGCCCCAAAATAAGGAAATTTCTGACTTTTTGCTTCCAATTAAGGGGAATTTCAGCCTTTTTCATCAAAATAAGGGGAATTTCGGCATTTTTGCCCCAAAATATGGGAAATTTCTGCTCTTTTGCTCCAAAATAAGAAAAATTTCTGCAATTTTTTACCAAAATAAAAGAAATTTCTGCCTTCTTGCCCCAAAATAAGAAAATTTCTGCTTTTTTTTGAAATAAGTGAAATTTCTGCAATTTTGCCGAAAAATAAGGGAAATCTTTAGAATTTTGCCCCAAAATAAGTGGAATTTCTGAGTTCTGCCCCAAAATTAGGAGAATTTCTGTCTTTTTGCCCCAACATATAGGGAATTTCTGCCTTTTTGCCCCACAATTAGGGGAATTTCTGCAATTTTGCTCCAAAATACGGAGAATTTCTGCTTTTTTGCCTGAAAATAAGAAGAATGCATAACTTTTTGCCATAAAAAAGGGAAATTTCTTCATTTTTGCTCCAAAATAAGGGGAATTTCTGCTTTTTTGCCTCTAAATAAGTGGAATTTATGTCTTTTTCCCCGAAAACAAAGGTAATTTCTGTATTTTTTGCCACAAAATAAGGAAAATTTCTGACTTATTACCCTGAAGTAAATGAAATTTCTGCAATTTTGCCCCAAAATAAGGAGAATTTCTGCTTTTTGCCTCTAAATAAGTGGAATTTATGTATTTTTCCCCCAAAACAAAGGGAAATTCTGTCTTTTTTGCCCAAAATAAGGAAAATTTCTGACTTATTACCCTAAAATAAGTGAAATTTCTGCAATTTTGCCCCAAAATAATGGAAATTTCTGCCTTTTTGCCCCCAAATAAGGGGAATTTCAGCCTTTTTATCTCAAAATAAGTCGAATTTCTGCATTTTGCCACAAAATATTAGGAATTTCTGCCCTTTTGCCCCAAAATAAAAAAAATTTCTGACTTATTACCCTGAAGTAAGTGAAATTTTTGCAATTTTGCCACAAAATAATGAAATTTCTGCCTGTTTGCCCCCAATTAAGGGGAATTTCAGCCTTTTTCCTCAAAATAAGGGGAATTTCTGCATTTTTGCCCCAAAATATGGGAAATTTCTGCCTTTTTGCTACAAAATAAGAAAAATTTCTAAATTTTGTACCAAAATAATATTAATTTCTGCCTTATTGCCCCAAAATAAGTGAAATTTCTGGAATTTCGCTCCAAAATAAGAGGAATTTCTGAGTTTTGCCCCAAAATAAAGAGAAATTCTGTCTTTTTGCCTTAACATATAGTGAATTTCTGCATTTTTGCCCCACAATTATGGGAATTTCTGCGATTTTCCTCCAAAATATGGGGAATTTCTGCCTTGTTGCCCGAAAATAAGAAGAATGCATAGCTTTTTGCCATAAAAAAGTGAAATTTCTTCATTATTGCTCCAAAATAAGGGGAATTTCTGCTTTTTTGCATCTAAATAAGTGGAATTTCTGTCTTTTTCCCCCAAAACAAAGAGAATTTCTGTCTTTTTTGCCCCAAAATAAGGAAAATTCCTGACTTATTACCCTGAAATAAGTGAAATTTCTGCAATTGTGGCCCAAAATAATGGAAATTTCTGCCTTTTTGCACCCAAATAAGGGGAATTTCAGCCTTTTTACCTCAAAATAAGAAGAATTTCTGCCTTTTTGCCCCAAAATAAGGAAAATTTCTGACTTATTACCCTGAAATAAGTGAAATTTCTGCAATTTTGCCCCAAAATAAAAAAATTTATGCTTTTTTTCTGAAATAAGTGAATTTTCTGCAATTTTGCCCAAAATAAGTGAATTTCTGCAATTTTGCCCCAAAATAAGGGAAATTATTGAAATTATGCCCCAAAATAAGTGGAATTTCTGAGTTTTGCCCCAAAATAAGGAGAATTTCTGTATTTTTGCCCCAACATATTGGGAATTTCTGCATTTTTGCCCCACAATTTGGGAAATTTCTGCAAATTTGCTCCAAAATAAGGGGAATTTCTGCTTTTTTGCCCAAAAATAAAAAAAATGCATACCTTTTTGCTCTTAATAAGTGAAATTTCTTCATTTTTGCTCCAAATTAAGGGGAATTTCTGCTTTTTTTGCCGCTAAAAAAGTGGAATTACTGTCTTTTTCCCACAAAACAAAGGTTATTTCTGATTTTTGTCCCCAAAATAAGGAAAATTTCTGACTTATTACCCTAAAATAAGTGAAATTTCTGCAATTTTGCCCCAAAATAAGAGAAATTTCTGCCTTTTTGCCCCCAAATAAGGGGAATTTCAGGCTTTTACCTCAAAATAAGAGAAATTTCTGCATTTTTGCCCCAAAATATGGGAAATTTCTGCCTTTTTGCCCCAAAATAAAAAAAATTCTGCAATTTTGTAACAAAATAAAAGAAATTTCTGCCTTTTGGCCCCCAAATAAAGTTAATTTCAGCCTTTTTACCTCAAAATAAGGGGAATTTCTGCATTTTTGCCACAACATATTAGGAATTTCTGCCTTTTTGCCCCAAAATAAGGAAAATTTCTTACTTATTACCCTGTAATAAGTGAAATTTTTGCAATTTTGCCCTAAAATAAGGAAATTTCTGACTTTTTGCCCCCAATTTAGGGGAATTTCAGCCTTTTTCCTCAAAATAAAAGGAATTTCTGCATTTTTGCCCCAAAATATGGGAAATTTCTGCTTTTTTGCTCCAAAATAAGAAAAATTTCTGAAATTTTGTACCAAAATAAAAGAAATTTCTGCAATTTTGCCCCAAAATAAGGGAAATCTCTGGAATTCTGCCCCAAAATAAGTGGAATTTCTGAGTTCTACCCCAAAATGAGGAGAATTTCTGTCTTTTTGCCCCAACATATAGGGAATTTCTGCCTTTTTGCCCCACAATTAGGGGAATTTCTGCAATTTTGCTCCAAAATATGAGGAATTTCTGCCTTTTTGCCCGAAAATAAGAAGAATGCATAGCTTTTTGCCATAAAAAGTGAAATTTCTTCATTATTTCTCCAAAATAAGGGGAATTTCTGCTTTTTTGCATCTAAATAAGTGGAATTTCTGTCTTTTTACCCCAAAACAAAGGGAATTTCTGTCTTTTTTGCCCCAAAATAAGGAAAATTCCTGACTTATTACCCTGAAATAAGTGAAATTTCTGCAATTGTGGCCCAATATAATGGAAATTTCTGCCTTTTTGCCCCCAAATAAGGGGAATTTCAGCCTTTTTACCTCAAAATAAGGGGAATTTCTGCATTTTTGCCACAAAATATTAGGAATTTCTGCCTTTTTGCCCCAAAATAAGGAAAATTTCTGACTTATTACCCTGAAATAAGTGAAATTTCTGCAATTTTGCCCCAAAATAAAAAAATTTATGCTTTTTTTCTGAAATAAGTGAATTTTCTGCAATTTTGCCCAAAATAAGTGAATTTCGGCAATTTTCCCCCAAAATAAGGGAAATTATTGGAATTATGCCCCAAAATAAGTGGAATTTCTGAGTTTTGCCCCAAAATAAGAAGAATTTCTGTATTTTTGCCCCAACATATTGGGAATTTCTGCATTTTTGCCCCACAATTTGGGAAATTTCTGCAATTTTGCTCCAAAATAAGGGGAATTTCTGCTTTTTTGCCCAAAAATAAGAAGAATGCATACCTTTTTGCTCTTAATAAGTGAAATTTCTTCATTTTTGCTCCAAATTAAGGGGAATTTCTGCTTTTTTGCCTCTAAAAAAGTGGAATTACTGTCTTTTTCCCCCAAAACAAAGGTTATTTCTGATTTTTGGCCCCAAAATAAGGAAAATTTCTGACTTATTACCCTAAAATAAGTGAAATTTCTGCAATTTTGCCCCAAAATAAGAGAAATTTCTGCCTTTTTGCCCCCAAATAAGGGGAATTTCAGGCTTTTACCTCAAAATAAGAGAAATTTCTGCATTTTTGCCCCAAAATATGGGAAATTTCTGCCTTTTTGCCCCAAAATAAAAAAAATTCTGCAATTTTGTAACAAAATAAAAGAAATTTCTGCCTTTTGGCCCCCAAATAAAGTTAATTTCAGCCTTTTTACCTCAAAATAAGGGGAATTTCTGCATTTTTGCCACATCATATTAGGAATTTCTGCCTTTTTGCCCCAAAATAAGGAAAATTTCTTACTTATTACCCTGTAATAAGTGAAATTTTTGCAATTTTGCCCTAAAATAAGGAAATTTCTGACTTTTTGCCCCCAATTTAGGGGAATTTCAGCCTTTTTCCTCAAAATAAAAGGAATTTCTGCTTTTTTGCTCCAAAATAAGAAAAATTTCTGAAATTTTGTACCAAAATAAAAAAAAATTTCTGCAATTTTGCCCCAAAATAAGGGAAATCTCTGGAATTCTGCCCCAAAATAAGTGGAATTTCTGAGTTCTACCCCAAAATAAAGAGAATTTCTGTCTTTTTGCCCCAACATATAGGGAATTTCTGCCTTTTTGCCCCACAATTAGGGGAATTTCTGCAATTTTGCTTCAAAATACAGGGAATTTGTGCCTTTTTGCCCGAAAAAAGAAGAATACATAACTTTTTGCCATAAAAAAGGGAAATTTCTTCGTTTTTCCTCCAAAATAAGGAGAATTTCTGCTTTTTTGCCTCTAAATAAGTGGAATTTCTGTCTTTTTTCCCCTAAAACAAAAGTAATTTTTGTATTTTTTGCCCCAAAATAAGGAAAATTTCTGACTTATTATTCTGAAGTAAGTGAAATTTCTGCAATTTTGCCCCAAAATAAGGGGAATTTCTGCTTTTTTGCCTCTAAATTAGTGGAATTTATGTATTTTCTTCCCAAAGCAAAGGGAATTTCTGTCTATTTTGCCCAAAATAAGGAAAATTTCTGACTTATTACCCTAAAATAAGAGAAATTTCTGCAATTGTGCCCCAAAATAATGGAAATTTCTGCCTTTTTGCCCCCAAATAAGGGGAATTTCAACCTTTTTATCTCAAAATAAGGGGAATTTCTGCATTTTTGCAACAAAATATTAGGAATTTCTGCCTTTTGTCCCAAAGTAAGGAAAATTTCTGACTTATTACCCTTTATAAGTGAAATTTTTGCAATTTTGTCACAAAATAAAGAAATTTCTGCCTGTTTGCCCCCAATTAAGGGGAATTTCAGCCTTTTTCCTCAAAATAAGGGGAATTTCTGCATTTTTGCCCCATAATATGGTAAATTTCTGCCTTTTTGCTACAAAATAAGAAAAATTTCTAAAATTTTGTAACAAAATGAAAGAAATTTCAGCCTTTTTGCCCATAAATAAGTGAAATTTCATGAATTTTGCTCCAAAATAAGTGGAATTTCTGTGTTTTCCCCCAAAATAAGGAGAATTTCTGCATTTTTGCCCCACAATTTGGGAAATTTCTGCAATTTTGCTCCAAAATAAGGGGAATTTCTGCCTTTTTGCCCAAAAATAAGAAGAATGCATACCTTTTTGCCTTTAAAAAGTGAAATTTCTTTATTTTTGCTCCAAAATAAAGGGAATTTCTGCTTTTTTGCCTCTAAATAGTGGAATTTCTGTATTTTTCCCCGAAAACAAAGGTAATTTCTGTATTTTTTGCCACAAAATAAGAAAAATTTCTGACTTATTACCCTGAAGTAAGTGAAATTTCTGCAATTTTGCCCCAAAATAAAGAGAATTTCTGCTTTTTTGCCTCTAAATAAGTGGAATTTATGTATTTTTCCCCTAAAACAAAGGGAAATTCTGTCTTTTTTGCCCAAAATAAGGAAAATTTCTGACTTATTACCCTAAAATAAGTGAAATTTTTGCATTTTTGCCCCAAAATATGGGAAATTTCTGCGTTTTAGCCCCAAAATAAGAAAAATTTCTGCAATTTTGTACCAAAATAAAAAAAATTCTGCCTTTTTGCCCCAAAATAAGAAAATTTCTGCTTTTTTTCTAAAATAAGTTAAATTTCTGCAATTTTGCCCAAAATAAGTGAAAGTTCTGCAATTTTGTTCCAAAATAAGGGAAATTTCTAAAATTTTGCTCCAAAATAAGTGGTATTTCTGAGTTTTGCCCCAAAATAAGGAGAATTTCTGTCCTTTTGCCCCAACATATAGGGAATTTCTGCCTTTTTGCCCCACCTTTAAGGGAATTTCTGCAATTTTGCTCCAAAATACTTGGAATTTCTGCCTTTTTGTCCAAAAATAAGAAGAATGCATACCTTTTTGCCATAAAAAATGGAAATTTCTTCATTTTTGCTCCAAAATAAGGGGAATTTCTGCCTTTTTGACTCTAAATAAGTGGAATTTCTGTCTTTTTCCCCCAAAACAAAGGGAATTTTTGTCTTTTTTGCCCTAAATAAAAAAAATTTCTGACTTATTACCCTGAAATAAGTGAAATTTCTGCAATTTTGCCCCAAAATAAGGGAAATTTCTGCCCTTTTGCCCCCAAATATGGGGAATTTCAGCCTTTTTACCTAAAAGTAAAGTGAATTTCTGCATTTTTGCCACAAAATATTAGGAATTTCAGCCCTTTTGCCCCAAAATAAAGAAAATTTCTGCCTCTTTTCCCTGAAATAAGTGAAATTTCTCCAATTTTGTCCCAAAATAAGTGAAATTTCTGCAATTTTGCCCCAAAATAAGAGAAATTTCTGGAATTTTGCCCGAAAACAAGTGGAATTTCTGAGTTTTGCCCCAAAATAAGGAGAATTTCTGTCTTTTTGCCCCAACATATAGGGAATTTCTGCCTTTTTGACCCACAATTAGGGGAATTTCTGCAATTTTGCTCCAAAATACGGGGAATTTCTGCCTTTTTGCCCGAAAATAAGAAGAATGCATACCTTTTTGCCATAAAAAAGGGAAATTTCTTCATTTTTGCTCCTAAAAAAGGGGAATTTCTGCTTTTTTGCCTCTAAATAAGTGGAATTTATGTATTTTTCCCCCAAAACAAAGGGAATTTCTGTCTTTTTTGCCCAAAATAAGGAAAATTTCTTACTTATTATCCTGAATAAGTGAAATTTCTGCAATTTTGCCCCAAAATAAGGGAAATTTCTGCCTTTTTGCCCCCAAATAATGGGAATTTCAGCCTTTTTACCTCAAAATAAGGGAAATTTTTGCATTTTTGTCACAAAATATTAGGAATTTCTGCCTTTTTGCCCCAAAATAAGGAAAATTTCTTACTTTTTACCCTGAATTAAGTGAAATTTTTGCAATTTTGCCCCAAAATAAGGAAATTTCTGACTTTTTGCTTCCAATTATGGGGAATTTCAGCCTTTTTCATCAAAATAAGGGGAATTTCGGCATTTTTGCCCCAAAATATGGGAAATTTCTGCTTTTTTGCTCCAAAATAAGAAAAATTTCTGCAATTTTTTACCAAAATAAAAGAAATTTCTGCCTTCTTGCCCCAAAATAAGAAAATTTCTGCTTTTTTTTGAAATAAGTGAAATTTCTGCAATTTTGCCCAAAAATATGGGAAATCTTTAGAATTTTGCCCCAAAATAAGTGGAATTTCTGAGTTCTGCCCCAAAATTAGGAGAATTTCTGTCTTTTTGCCCCAACATATAGGGAATTTCTGCCTTTTTGCCCCACAATTAGGGGAATTTCTGCAATTTTGCTCCAAAATACGGGGAATTTCTGCCTTTTTGCCTGAAAATAAGAAGAATGCATAACTTTTGCCATAAAAAAGGGAAATTTCTTCATTTTTGCTCCAAAATAAGGGGAATTTCTGCTTTTTTGCCTCTAAATAAGTGGAATTTCTGTCTTTTTCCCCGAAAACAAAGGTAATTTCTGTATTTTTTGCCACAAAATAAGGAAAATTTCTGACTTATTACCCTGAAGTAAGTGAAATTTCTGCAATTTTGCCCCAAAATAAGGAGAATTTCTCCTTTTTTGCCTCTAAATAAGTGGAATTTATGTATTTTTCCCCCAAAACAAAGGGAAATTCTGTCTTTTTTGCCCAAAATAAGGAAAATTTCTGACTTATTACCCTAAAATAAGTGAAATTTCTGCAATTTTGCCCCAAAATAATGGAAATTTCTGCCTTTTTGCCCCCAAATAAGGGGAATTTCAGCCTTCTTATCTCAAAATAAGGGGAATTTCTGCATTTTGCCACAAAATATTAGGAATTTCTGCCTTTTTGCGCCAAAATAAAAAAAAATTTCTGACTTATTACCCTGAAGTAAGTGAAATTTTTGCAATTTTGCCACAAAATAAGGAAATTTCTGCCTGTTTGCCCCCAATTAAGGGGAATTTCAGCCTTTTTCCTCAAAATAAGGGGAATTTCTGCATTTTTGCCCCAAAATATGGAAAATTTCTGCCTTTTTGCTACAAAATAAGAAAAATTTCTACAATTTTGTAACAAAATAATAGAAATTTCTGCCTTTTTGCCCCAAAATAAGTGAAATTTCTGGAATTTCGCTCCAAAATAAGAGGAATTTCTGAGTTTTGCCCCAAAATAAAGAGAATTTCTGTCTTTTTGCCTTAATATATAGGGAATTTATGCCTTTTTGCCCCACAATTAGGGGAATTTCTGCAATTTTGCTCCAAAATATGGGGAATTTCTGCCTTTTTGCCCGAAAATAAGAAGAATGCATAGCTTTTTGCCATAAAAAAGTGAAATTTCTTCATTATTGCTCCAAAATAAGGGGAATTTCTGCTTTTTTGCCTCTAAATAAGTGGAATTTATGTATTTTTCCTCCAAAACAAAGGGAATTTCTGTCTTTTTTGCACCAAAATAAGGAAAATTCCTGACTTATTACCCTGAAATAAGTGAAATTTTTGCAATTGTGCCCCAAAATAATGGAAATTTCTGCCTTTTTTCCCCAAATAAGGGGAATTTCAGCCTTTTTACCTCAAAATAAGGGGAATTTCTGCATTTTTGCCCCAAAATATGGGAAATTTCTGCCTTTTTGCTACAAAATAAGAAAAATTTCTACAATTTTGTACCAAAATAATAGAAATTACTGCCTTTTTGCCCCAAAATAAGTGAAATTTCTGGAATTTTGCTCCAAAATAAGAGGAATTTCTGAGTTTTGCCCCAAAATAAAGAGAATTTCTGTCTTTTTGCCTTAACATATAGGGAATTTCTGCCTTTTTGCCCCACAATTAGGGGAATTTCTGCAATTTTGCTCCAAAATACGAGGAATTTCTGCCTTTTTGCCCGAAAATAAGAAGAATGCATACCTTTTTGCCATAAAAAAGGGAAATTTCTTCATTTTTGCTCCTAAATAAGGGGAATTTCTGCTTTTTTGCCTCTAAATAAGTGGAATTTATGTATTTTTCCCCCAAAACAAAGGAAATTTCTGTCTTTTTTGCCCGAAATAAGGAAAATTTCTGACTTATTATCCTGAAATAAGTGAAATTTCTGCAATTTTGCCCCAAAATAAGGGAAATTTCTGCCTTTTTGCCCCCATATAATGGGAATTTCAGCCTTTTTACCTCAAAATAAGGGGAATTTTTGCATTTTTGTCACAAAATATTAGGAATTTCTGCCTTTTTGCCCCAAAATAAGGAAAATTTCTAATTATTACCCTGAATTAAGTGAAATTTTTGCAATTTTGCCCCAAAATAAGGAAATTTCTGACTTTTTGCTTCCAATTAAGGGGAATTTCAGCCTTTTTCATCAAAATAAGGGGAATTTCGGCATTTTTGCCCCAAAATATGGGAAATTTCTGCTTTTTTGCTCCAAAATAAGAAAAATTTCTGCAATTTTTTACCAAAATAAAAGAAATTTCTGCCTTCTTGCCCCAAAATAAGAAAATTTCTGCTTTTTTTTGAAATAAGTGAAATTTCTGCAATTTTGCCCAAAAATAAGGGAAATCTTTAGAATTTTGCCCCCAAATAAGTGGAATTTCTGAGTTCTGCCCCAAAATTAGGAGAATTTCTGTCTTTTTGCCCCAACATATAGGGAATTTCTGCCTTTTTGCCCCACAATTAGGGGAATTTCTGCAATTTTGCTCCAAATTACGGGGAATTTCTGCTTTTTAGCCCGAAGGGGAATGTATACCTTTTGCCACAAAAAACGGAAATTTCTTCATTTTTGCTCCAAAATAAGGGAATTTCTGCTTTTTAGCCTCTAAATAAGTGGAATCTCTGTCTTTTTCCCCCAAAACAAAAAGAATTTCTGTATTTTTTGCCACAAGATAAGGAAAATTTCTGACTTATTACCCTTAAATAAGTGAAATTGCTAAAATTTTGCCTCAAAATAAAAAAAATTTCTCCCTTTTTGCCCCCAAATAAGGGGAATTTCAGTCTTTTTACGTCAAAATAAGGGAAATTTCTTCATTTTTGCCCCAAAATATGGGAAATTTCTGCGTTTTTGCCCCAAAATAAAAAAAATTTCTTCAATTTTGTACCAAAATAAAAGAAATTTCTGCCTTTTTGCCCCAAAATAAAAAATTTCTGCTTTTTTTCTGAAATAAGTGAAATTTCTGCAATTTTGCCCAAAATAAGTGAAATTTCTGCAATTTTTCCCCAAAATAAGGGAAATTTCTGGAAATTTGCCCCAAAATAAATGGTATTTCTGAGTTTTACCCCAAAATAAGGAGAATTTCTGCCTTTTTGCCCCAACATATAGGGAATTTCTGCCTTGTTGCCCCACAATTAGGGGAATTTCTTCAATTTTGCTCCAAAATACGGGGAATTTCTGCCTTTTTGCCCGAAAATAAGTAGAATTCATACCTTTTTGCCATAAAAAAGGGAAATTTCTTCATTTTTGCTTCAAAATGAGAAGATTTTCTGCTTTTTTGCCTCTAAATAAGTGGAATTTCTGTCTTTTTTCCTCAAAACAAAAGGAATTTCTGTCTCTTTGCCCCAAAATAAGGAAAATTTCTGACTTTTTTCCCTGAAATAAGTGAAATTTCTGCAATTTTGCCCCAAAATAAGTGAAATTTCTGCTTTTTTGAATCCAAATAAGGGAATTTCAGACTTTTTACCCCAAAATAAAAGGAATTTCTGCATTTTTGCACCAAAATATGGAAAATTTCTGCCTTTTTCCCCCAAAATAAGAACAATTTCTGCAATTTTTTACCAAAATAAAAGAAATTTCTGCCTTTTTGCCCCAAAATAAGAAAATTTCTGCTTTTTTTTCTGAAATAACTGAAATTTCTGCAATTTTACACCAAAATAAGTGAAATTTCTGAGTTTTGCCACAAAATAAGGAGAATTTCTGTTTTTTTGGCCCAACATATAATAAATTTCTGCCTTTTTGCCCCACAATAAGGGGAATTTCTGCAATTTTGCTCCAAAATACGAGGAATTTCTGCCTTTTTGTCTGAAAATAAGAAGAATGCATACCTTTTTGCCATAAAAAAAGGAAATTTTTTCATTTTTGCTCCAAAATAAGAAGAATTTCTGCTTTCTTATTCTAAATAATTCGAATTTCTGTTTTTTCCCCCAAAACAAAGGGAATTTCTTTATTTTTTGCCCCAAAATAAAGAAAATTTCTGATTTATCACCCTGAAATAATGAAATTTCGGCAATTTTGCCTCAAAATAAGAGAAATTTCTGCCTTTTTGCCTTCAAATAAGGGGAATTTCAGCCTTTTTACCTCAAAATACGGAAAATTTCTGCATTTTTGCTTCAAAATATGGGAAATTTCTGCCTTTTTGCCCCAAAATAAGAAAATTTTTACTTTTTTTCCATGAAATAAGTGAAATTTCTGAAATTTTGCCCCAAAATAAGTGAAATTTCTGCAATTTGGCCCCAAAATATGGAAATTTCTGAAATTTTGTTCCAAAATAAGTGGAATTTCATAGTTTTGCTACAAAATAAGAAGAATGTCTGTCTTTTTGCCCAAACATATAGGGAATTTCTGCCTTTTTGCCACACAATTAGGGGAATTTCTGCAATGTTGCTCAAAATAATGAAAATTTCTGCCTTTTTTCCCTGAAATAAGTGAAATTTCTGCAATTTTGGCAAAAAATAAGTGAAATTTCTGCCTTTTTGCCCTCAAATAAGGGGAATTTTAGCCTTTTTACCTCAAAATAAGGGGAATTTCTGCATTTTTGCCCCAAAATATGGGAAATTTCTGCCTTTTTGCCCCAAACTAAGAAAAGTTTCTGCAATTTTGTACCAAAATAAAAGAAATTTCTGCCATTTTGCTTCCAAATAAAAAAGTTTCTATTTTTTTTCTGAAAAAAGTGAAATTTCTGAAATTTTGCCCCAAAATAAGTGAAAAATTTCTCCAATTTTGCCCCAAAATAAGTTAAATTTCTGGAATTTTGCCCCAAAATAAGTGGAATTTCTGAGTTTTGCCCAAAAATAAGGAGAATTTCTGTATTTTTGCCTCAACATATTGGGAATTTCTGCATTTTTGCCCCACAATTTGGGAAATTTCTTTAATTTTGCTCTAAAATAGGGGGAATTTCTGCCTTTTTGCCCAAAAATAAGAAGAATGCATAACTTTTTGCCCTTAAAAAGTGAAATTTCTTCATTTTTGCTCCAAAATAAGGGGAATTTCTGCTTTTTTGCCTCTAAAAAAGTGGAATTTCTGTCTTTTTCCCCCCAAAACAAAGGTTATTTCTGTTTTTTGGCTCCAAAATAAGTTAAATTTCTGACTTATTACCCTGAAATAAGTGAAATTTCTGCAATTTTGCCCCAAAATAAGAGAAATTTCTGCCTTTTTGCCCCCAAATAATGGGAATTACAGCCTTTTACCTCAAAATAAGAGAAATTTCTGCATTTTTACCCAATAATATGGGAAATTTCTGCCTTTTTGCCCCAAAATAAAAAAAATTCTGCATTTTGTAACAAAATAAAAGAAATTTCTGCCTTTTGGCCCCAAAATAAGAAAATTTCTGCTTTTTTTCTGAAATAAGTGAAATTTCTGCAATTTTGCCCCAAAATAAGTGGAATTTCTGAGTTTTGCCCTAAAATAAGGAGAATTTCTGTCTTTTTGCCCCAACATATAGGGAATTACTGCATTTTTGCGCCACAATTAGGGGAATTTTGGCAATTTTGCTCTAAAATACAGGGAATTTCTGCCTTTTTTGTCCGAAAATAATAATAATGCATACCTTTTTGCCATAAAAAAGGGAATTTTCTTCATTTTTGTCTAAAATGAGGGGAATTTTTGCTTTTATGCCTCTAAATAAGTGGAATTTATGTCTTTTTCCACCAAAACAAAGGGACTTTCTGTCTTTTTTGCCCCAAAATAAGGAAAATTTCTGACTTATTATCCTGAAATAAGTGAAATTTCTGAAATTTTGCCCCAAAATAAAAGTAATTTCTGTTTTTTAACCCCAAATAAGGGGAATTTCAGCATTTTACCTCAAAATAAGGGGAATTTCTGCATTTTTTCCCCAAAATATGGGAAATTTTTGCCTTTTTCCCAAAAATAAGAAAAAATTTCTGCAATTTTGTACCAAAATATGGGAAATTTCTGCCTTTTTGCCCCAAAATAAAAAAAATTCTGCTTTTTTTCCCTGAAATAAGTGAAATTTCTGCAATTTTGCCCCAAAATAAGTGAAATTTCTGCAATGTGGCCCCAAAATATGGGAAATTTCTGGAATTTTGCCCCAAAATAAATGGAATTTCTGAGTTTTGCCCCAAAATAAGAAGAATGTCTGTCTTTTTGCCCCAACATATAGGGAATTTCTGCCTTTTTGCCCCACAATAAGGGGAATTTCTGCAATGTTGCTCAAAATACAGGGAATTTCTGCCTTTTTGCCTGAAAATAAGAAGAATGCATATCTCTTTTTGCCATAAAAAAAGGGAAATTTCTTCATTTTTGCTCCAAAATAAGGGGTATTTCTGCATTTTTGACTCTAAATAAGTGGAATTTCTGTCTTTTCCCCTAAAACAAAGGGAATTTCTGTCTTTTTTGTTCCAAAATAAGGAAAATTTCTTACTTATTACCCTGAAATAAGTGAAATTTCTGCAATTTTGCCCCAAAATAAGGGAAATTACTGCCTTTTTGCCCCCAAATAAGGGGAATTTCAGCCTTTTTACCTCAAAATAAGGGGAATTTCTGCATTTTTACCACAAAATATAAGGAATTTCTGTTTTTTGCCCCAAAATAAAGAAAATTTCTGCCTTTTTTCCCTGAAATAAGTGAAATTTCTGCAATTTTGCCCCAAAATAAGTGAAATTTCTGCAATTTTGCCCCAAATAAGTGGAATTTCTGAGTTTCGCCCCAAAATAAAGAGAACTTCTGTCTTTTTGCCCGAACATATATGGAATTTCTACCTTTTTGCCCGACAATTAGGGGAATTTCTGCAATTTTGCTCCAAAATACAAGGAATTTTTGCCTTTTTTCCCGAAAATAAGTAGAATGCATACCTTTTTGCCATAAAAAAGGGAAATTTCTTAATTTTTGCTCCAAAATAAGGAAAATTTCTGCTTTTTTGCCTCTAAATAAGTGGTATTTCGGTCTTTTTCCTCCAAAACAAAGTAAATTTCTGTCTTTTTTGCCCCAAAATAAAAAAAAATTTCTGACTTATTACCCTGAAATAAGTGAAATTTCTGCAATTTTGCCCCAAAATAAGGGAAATTTTGGCCTTTTTACCCCCAAATAAGGGGAATTTCACCCTTTTTACCTCAAAATAAAGGGAATTTCTGTATTTTTGCCACAAAATATTAGGAATATCTGCCTTTTTGCCCCAAAATAAGAATAATTTCTGCCTTTTTTCTCTAAAATAAGTGAAATTTCCACAATTTTGGCCCAAAATAAGTGAAATTTCTGCCTTTTTGCCCCCAAATAAGGTGAAATTTAGACTTTTTACCTCAAAATAAGGGGAATTTCTGAATTTTTGCCCCAAAATATGGGAAATTTCTGCCTTTTTACCCCAAAATAAGAAAAATTTCTCTAATATTGTACCAAAATAAAAGAAATTTCTGCATTTTTGCTTCCAAATAGAAAAATTTCTATTTTTTTCTGAAAATAAGTCAAATTTCTGAAATTTTGGCCCAAAATAAGTGAAATTTCTAGAATTTTGCCCCAAAATAAGTGAAATTTCTGGAATTTTGCCCCAAAATAAGTGGAATTTCTGAGTTTTACCCCAAAATAAGGAGAATTTCTGTCTTTTTGCCCCAACATATAGGGAATTTCTGCCTTTTTGCCCCACAATTAGGGGAATTTCTGCAATTTTGCTCCAAAATACGGTGAATTTCTGCCTTTCTGCCCGAAAATAAGAATGCATACCTTTTTGCCATAAAAAAGGAAAATTTCTTAATTTTTGCTCCAAAATAAAAGGAATTTCTGCTTTTTGACTCTAAATAAGTGGAATTTCTGTCTTTTTCCCCCCCAAAAAAGGGGATTTCTGTCTTTTTTGTTCCAAAATAAGGAAAATTTCTGACTTATTACCCTGAAGTAAGTGAAATTTCTACAATTTTGCCCCAAAAAAGGGAAATTTCTGCCTTTTTGCCCCCAAATAAGGGGAATTTCAGCCTTTTTACCTC
The DNA here is from genome assembly GCF_963924665.1 of Micromys minutus. Taxonomy (NCBI): domain Eukaryota; kingdom Metazoa; phylum Chordata; class Mammalia; order Rodentia; family Muridae; genus Micromys; species Micromys minutus. The sequence continues at coordinate 90,895 of NW_027667706.1, forward strand.
AAAATAAGGGGAATTTCTGCATTTTTGCCAGAAAATATTAGGAATTTCTGCCTTTTGGCCCCAAAATAAGGAAAATTTCTGCCTTTTTTTCCTGAAATAAGTGAAATTTCTGAAATTTTGCCCCAAAATAAGTGAAAAATTTCTCCAATTTTGCCCCAAAATAAGTTAAATTTCTGGAATTTTGCCCCAAAATAAGTGGAATTTCTGAGTTTTGACCAAAAATAAGGAGAATTTCTGTATTTTTGCCTCACATATTGGGAATTTCTGCATTTTTGCCCCACAATTTGGGAAATTTCTTCAATTTTGCTCTAAAATAAGGGGAATTTCTGCCTTTTTGCCCAAAAATAAGAAGAATGCATAACTTTTTGCCCTTAAAAAGTGAAATTTCTTCATTTTTGCTCCCAAATAAGGGGAATTTCTGCTTTTTTTGCCTCTAAAAAAGTGGAATTTCTGTCTTTTTCCCCCCAAAACAAAGGTTATTTCTGTTTTTTGGCTCCAAAATAAGTTAAATTTCTGACTTATTACCCTGAAATAAGTGAAATTTCTGCAATTTTGCCCCAAAATAAGAGAAATTTCTGCCTTTTTGCCCCCAAATAATGGGAATTACAGCCTTTTACCTCAAAATAAGAGAAATTTCTGCATTTTTACCCAAAAATATGGGAAATTTCTGCCTTTTTGCCCCAAAATAAAAAAAATTCTGCATTTTGTAACAAAATAAAAGAAATTTCTGCCTTTTGGCCCCAAAATAAGAAAATTTCTGCTTTTTTTTCTGAAATAAGTGAAATTTCTGCAATTTTGCCCCAAAATAAGTGGAATTTCTGAGTTTTGCCCTAAAATAAGGAGAATTTCTGTCTTTTTGCCCCAACATATAGGGAATTACTGCATTTTTGCGCCACAATTAGGGGAATTTTGGCAATTTTGCTCTAAAATACAGGGAATTTCTGCCTTTTTTGTCCGAAAATAATAATGATGCATACCTTTTTGCCATAAAAAAGGGAATTTTCTTCATTTTTGTCTAAAATGAGGGGAATTTTTGCTTTTATGCCTCTAAATAAGTGGAATTTATGTCTTTTTCCACCAAAACAAAGGGACTTTCTGTCTTTTTTGCCCCAAAATAAGGAAAATTTCTGACTTATTACCCTGAAATAAGTGAAATTTCTGAAATTTTGCCCCAAAATAAAAGTAATTTCTGTTTTTTAACCCCAAATAAGGGGAATTTCAGCATTTTACCTCAAAATAAGGGGAATTTCTGCATTTTTTCCCAAAAATATGGGAAATTTTTGCCTTTTTCCCAAAAATAAGAAAAAATTTCTGCAATTTTGTACCAAAATATGGGAAATTTCTGCCTTTTTGCCCCAAAATAAAAAAAATTCTGCTTTTTTTCCCTGAAATAAGTGAAATTTCTGCAATTTTGCCACAAAATAAGTGAAATTTCTGCAATGTGGCCCCAAAATATGGGAAATTTCTGGAATTTTGCCCCAAAATAAATGGAATTTCTGAGTTTTGCCCCAAAATAAGAAGAATGTCTGTCTTTTTGCCCCAACATATAGGGAATTTCTGCCTTTTTGCCCCACAATAAGGGGAATTTCTGCAATGTTGCTCAAAATACAGGGAATTTCTGCCTTTTTGCCTGAAAATAAGAAGAATGCATACCTTTTTGCCATAAAAAAAGGGAAATTTCTTCATTTTTGCTCCAAAATAAGGGGTATTTCTGCATTTTTGACTCTAAATAAGTGGAATTTCTGTCTTTTTCCCCTAAAACAAAGGGAATTTCTGTCTTTTTTGTTCCAAAATAAGGAAAATTTCTTACTTATTACCCTGAAATAAGTGAAATTTCTGCAATTTTGCCCCAAAATAAGGGAAATTACTGCCTTTTTGCCCCCAAATAAGGGGAATTTCAGCCTTTTTACCTCAAAATAAGGGGAATTTCTGCATTTTTACCACAAAATATAAGGAATTTCTGTTTTTTGCCCCAAAATAAAGAAAATTTCTGCCTTTTTTCCCTGAAATAAGTGAAATTTCTGCAATTTTGCCCCAAAATAAGTGAAATTTCTGCAATTTTGCCCCAAATAAGTGGAATTTCTGAGTTTCGCCCCAAAATAAAGAGAACTTCTGTCTTTTTGCCCGAACATATATGGAATTTCTACCTTTTTGCCCGACAATTAGGGGAATTTCTGCAATTTTGCTCCAAAATACAAGGAATTTTTGCCTTTTTGCCCGAAAATAAGTAGAATGCATACCTTTTTGCCATAAAAAAGGGAAATTTCTTAATTTTTGCTCCAAAATAAGGAAAATTTCTGCTTTTTTGCCTCTAAATAAGTGGTATTTCGGTCTTTTTCCTCCAAAACAAAGTAAATTTCTGTCTTTTTTGCCCCAAAATAAAAAAAAATTTCTGACTTATTACCCTGAAATAAGTGAAATTTCTGCAATTTTGCCCCAAAATAAGGGAAATTTTGGCCTTTTTACCCCCAAATAAGGGGAATTTCACCCTTTTTACCTCAAAATAAAGGGAATTTCTGTATTTTTGCCACAAAATATTAGGAATATCTGCCTTTTTGCGCCAAAATAAGAATAATTTCTGCCTTTTTTCTCTAAAATAAGTGAAATTTCCACAATTTTGGCCCAAAATAAGTGAAATTTCTGCCTTTTTGCCCCCAAATAAGGTGAAATTTAGACTTTTTACCTCAAAATAAGAGGAATTTCTGAATTTTTGCCCCAAAATATGGGAAATTTCTGCCTTTTTACCCCAAAATAAGAAAAATTTTTCTAATATTGTACCAAAATAAAAGAAATTTCTGCATTTTTGCTTCCAAATAGAAAAATTTCTATTTTTTTCTGAAAATAAGTCAAATTTCTGAAATTTTGGCCCAAAATAAGTGAAATTTCTAGAATTTTGCCCCAAAATAAGTGAAATTTCTGGAATTTTGTCCCAAAATAAGTGGAATTTCTGAGTTTTACCCCAAAATAAGGAGAATTTCTGTCTTTTTGCCCCAACATATAGGGAATTTCTGCCTTTTTGCCCCACAATTAGGGGAATTTCTGCAATTTTGCTCCAAAATACGGTGAATTTCTGCCTTTCTGCCCGAAAATAAGAATGCATACCTTTTTGCCATAAAAAAGGAAAATTTCTTAATTTTTGCTCCAAAATAAAAGGAATTTCTGCTTTTTGACTCTAAATAAGTGGAATTTCTGTCTTTTTCCCCCCCAAAAAAGGGGATTTCTGTCTTTTTTGTTCCAAAATAAGGAAAATTTCTGACTTATTACCCTGAAGTAAGTGAAATTTCTACAATTTTGCCCCAAAAAAGGGAAATTTCTGCCTTTTTGCCCCCAAATAAGGGGAATTTCAGCCTTTTTACCTCAAAATAAGGGGAATTTCTGCATTTTTGCCAGAAAATATTAGGAATTTCTGCCTTTTTGCCCCAAAATAAGGAAAATTTCTGCCTTTTTTTCCTGAAATAAGTGAAATTTCTGAAATTTTGCCCCAAAATAAGTGAAATTTCTGCAATTTTGCCCCAAAATAAGGGAAATTTCTGCAATTTTGTAACAAAATAAAAGAAATTTCTGCCTTTTTGCTTCCAAATAAGAAAATTTCTGCTTTTTTTCTGAAATAAGTGAAATTTCTGAAATTTTTCCCCAAAATAAGTGAAATTTCTACAATTTTGCCCCAAAATAAGTGAAATTTCTGGAATTTTGCCTCAAAATAATTGGAATTTCATAGTTTTGACCCAAAATAAGGAGAATTTCTGTCTTTTTGCCTCAATATATAGGGAATTTCTGACTTTTTACACCACAATTAAGGCAATTTCTGCAATTTTGCTCCAAAATACGGGGAATTTCTGCCTTTTTGCCCGAAAATAAGAAGAATGCATACCTTTTTGCCATAAAAAAGGAAAATTTCTTCATTTTTGCTCCAAAATAAGGGGAATTTCTGCTTTTATGCCTCTAAATATGTGGAATTTCTGTCTTTGTCCCCAATACAAATAGAATTTCTGTCTTTTTGCTCCAAAATAAGGAAAATTTTTTGACTTATTACCCTGAAATAAGTTAAATTTCTGCAATTTTGCCCCAAAATAAGTAAAATTTCTGCAATTTTGCCCCAAATAAGTGAAATTTCTACAATTTTGCCCCAAAATAAGTGAAATTTCTGGAATTTTGCCCCAAAATAAGTGGAATTTCTGAGTTTTGCCCAAAATAAGGAGAATTTCTGTCTTTTTGCCTCAACATATAGGGAATTTCTGCCTTTTTGCCCCACAATTAGGGGAATTTCTGCAATTTTGCTCCAAAATACGGAGAATTTCTGACTTTTTGCCCGAAAATAAGAATGCATATCTTTTTGCCATAAAAAAAGAAAATTTCTTCATTTTTGCTCCAAAATAAAGGGAATTTTTGCTTTTTTGCCTCTAAATAAGTGGAATTTCTGTCTTTTTCCCCCAAAACAAAGGTAATTTCTGTCTCTTTTGCCCAAAAATAAGGAGATTTTCTGACTCATTACCCTGAAGTAAGTGAAATTTATGCAATTTTGCCCCAAAATAAGGGGAATTTCTGCTTTTTTGTCTCTAATTAAGTGGAATTTATGTATTTTTCCCCAAAACAAAGGGAATTTCTGTCTTTTTTGCGCAAAATAAAGAAAATTTCTGACTTATTACCATGAAATAAGGGAAATTTCTGTAATTTTGCTCCAAATAAGGGAAATTTCTGCCTTTTTGCCCGAAAATAAGAAGAATGCATAACTATTTGCCATAAAAAAGGAAAATTTCTTCATTTTTGCTCCAAAATAAAGAAAATTTTTGCTTTTATGCCTCTAAATATGTGGAATTTCTGTCTTTGTCCCCCAAAACAAAGGGAATTTCTGTATTTTTGCCCCAAAATAAGGAAAGATTCTGACTTATTACCCTGAAATAAGTGAAATTTCTGCAATTTTTCCCCAAAATGAGGGAAATTTCTCCCTTTTTGCCCCCAAATAACGGGAATTTCAGCCTTTTTACCTCAAAATAAGGGGAATTTCTGAATTTTTGCCCCAAAATATGGGAAATTTCTGCCTTTTTGCCCCAAAATAAGAAAAATTTCTGCAATTTTGTACCAAAATAAAAGAAATTTCTGCATTTTTGCTTCCAAATAGAAAAATTTCTATTTTTTTTCTGAAAATAAGTCAAATTTCTGAAATTTTGGCCCAAAATAAGTGAAATTTCTAGAATTTTGCCCCAAAATAAGTGAAATTTCTGGAATTTTGCCCCAAAATAAGTGGAATTTCTGAGTTTTACCCTAAAATAAGGAGAATTTCTGTCTTTTTGCCCCAACATATAGGGAATTTCTGCCTTTTTGCCCCACAATTCGGGGAATTTCTGCAATTTTGCTCCAAAATACGGGGAATTTCTGCCTTTTTGCCCGAAAATAAGAATGCATACCTTTTTGCCATAAAAAAGGAAAATTTCTTCATTTTTGCTCCAAAATAAAAGGAATTTCTGCTTTTTGACTCTAAATAAGTGGAATTTCTGTCTTCCCCCCCCCCAAAAAAGGGGTTTTCTGTCTTTTTTGTTCCAAAATAAGGAAAATTTCTGACTTATTACCCTGAAGTAAGTGAAATTTCTACAATTTTGCCCTAAAAAAAGGGAAATTTCTGCCTTTATGCCCCCAAATAAGGGGAATTTCAGCCTTTTTACCTCAAAATAAGGGGAATTTCTGCATTTTTGCCACAAAATATTAGGAATTTTTGCATTTTGCCCCAAAATAAGGAAAATTTCTGCCTTTTTTTCCTGAAATAAGTGAAATTTCTGAAATTTTGCCCCAAAATAAGTGAAATTTCTGCAATTTTACCCCAAAATAAGGGAAATTTCTGCAATTTTGTACCAAAATAAAAGAAATTTCTGCCTTTTTGCTTCCAAATAAGAAAATTTCTGCTTTTTTTCTGAAATAAGTGAAATTTCTGAAATTTTTCCCCAAAATAAGTGAAATTTCTACAATTTTGGCCCAAAATAAGTGAAATTTCTGGAATTTTGCCTCAAAATAATTGGAATTTCATAGTTTTGACCCAAAATAAGGAGAATTTCTGTCTTTTTGCCTCAACATATAGGGAATTTCTGACTTTTTACACCACAATTAAGGCAATTTCTGCAATTTTGCTCCAAAATACGGGGAATTTCTGACTTTTTGCCCGAAAATAATAAGAATGCATACCTTTTTGCCATAAAAAAGGAAAATTTCTTCATTTTTGCTCCAAAATAAGGGGAATTTCTGCTTTTATGCCTCTAAATATGTGGAATTTCTGTCTTTGTCCCCAATACAAATAGAATTTCTGTCTTTTTGCTCCAAAATAAGGAAAATTTGTGACTTATTACCCTGAAATAAGTTAAATTTCTTCAATTTTGCCCCTAAATAAGTAAAATTTCTGCAATTTTGCCCCAAAATAAGTGAAATTTCTACAATTTTGCCCCAAAATAAGTGAAATTTCTGGAATTTTGCCCCAAAATAAGTGGAATATCTGAGTTTTGCCCCAAAATAAGGAGAATTTCTGTCTTTTTGCCTCAACATATAGGGAATTTCTGCCTTTTTGCCCCACAATTAGGGGAATTTCTGCAATTTTGCTCCAAAATACGGGGAATTTCTGCCTTTTTGCCCGAAAATAAGAATGCATAACTTTTTGCCATAAAAAAAGAAAATTTCTTCATTTTTGCTCCAAAATAAAGGGAATTTTTGCTTTTTTGCCTCTAAATAAGTGGAATTTCTGTCTTTTTCCCCCAAAACAAAGGTAATTTCTGTCTTTTTTGCCCAAAAATAAGGAAATTTTCTGACTTATTACCCTGAAGTAAGTGAAATTTATGCAATTTTGCCCCAAAATAAGGGGAATTTCTGCTTTTTTGTCTCTAATTAAGTGGAATTTATGTATTTTTTCCCCAAAACATAGGGAATTTCTGTCTTTTTTGCGCAAAATAAGGAAAATTTCTGACTTATTACCATGCAATAAGGGAAATTTCTGGAATTTTGCCCCAAATAAGGGAAATTTCTGCCTTTTTGCCCGAAAATAAGAAGAATGCATAACTATTTGCCATAAAAAAGGAAAATTTCTTCATTTTTGCTCCAAAATAAAGAAAATTTTTGCTTTTATGCCTCTAAATATGTGGAATTTCTGTCTTTGTCCCCCAAAACAAAAGGAATTTCTGTATTTTTGCCCCAAAATAAGGAAAGTTTCTGACTTATTACCCTGAAATAAGTGAAATTTCTGCAATTTTTCCCCAAAATGAGGGAAATTTCTCACTTTTTGCCCCCAAATAACGGGAATTTCAGCCTTTTTACCTCAAAATAAGGGGAATTTCTGAATTTTTGCCCCAAAATATGGGAAATTTCTGCCTTTTAGCCACAAAATAAGAAAAATTTCTGCAATTTTGTACCAAAATAAAAGAAATTTCTGCATTTTTGCTTCCAAATAGAAAAATTTCTATTTTTTTTTTCTGAAAATAAGTCAAATTTCTGAAATTTTGGCCCAAAATAAGTGAAATTTCTAGAATTTTGCCCCAAAATAAGTGAAATTTCTGGAATTTTGCCCCAAAATAAGTGGAATTTCTGAGTTTTACCCTAAAATAAGGAGAATTTCTGTCTTTTTGCCCCAACATATAGGGAATTTCTGCCTTTTTGCCCCACAATTAGGGGAATTTCTGCAATTTTGCACCAAAATACTAGGAATTTCTGCCTTTTTACCCGAAAATAAGAATGCATACCTTTTTGCCATAAAAAAGGAAAATTTCTTCATTTTTGCTCCAAAATAAAAGGAATTTCTGCTTTTTGACTCTAAATAAGTGGAATTTCTGTCTTTTTCCCCCAAAACAAAGGGAATTTCTGTCTTTTTTGTTCCAAAATAAGGAAAATTTCTGACTTATTACCCTGAAGTAAGTGAAATTTCTACAATTTTGCCCCAAAAAAGGGAAATTTCTGCCTTTTTGCCCCCAAATAAGGGGAATTTCAGACTTTTTACCTCAAAATAAGGGGAATTTCTGCATTTATGCCACAAAATATTAGGAATTTCTGCCTTTTTGCCCCAAAATAAGGAAAATTTCTGCCTTTTTTCCTGAAATAAGTGAAATTTCTGAAATTTTGCCCCAAAATAAGTGAAATTTCTGCAATTTTGCCCCAAAATAAGGGAAATTTCTGCAATTTTGTACCAAAATAAAAGAAATTTCTGCCTTTTTGCTTCCAAATAAGAAAATATCTGCTTTTTTTCTGAAATAAGTGAAATTTCTGAAATTTTTCCCCAAAATAAGTGAAATTTCTACAATTTTGCCCCAAAATAAGTGAAATTTCTGGAATTTTGCCTCAAGATAATTGGAATTTCATAGTTTTGACCCAAAATAAGGAGAATTTCTGTCTTTTTGCCTCAACATATAGGGAATTTCTGACTTTTTACACCACAATTAAGGCAATTTCTGCAATTTTGCTCCAAAATACGGGGAATTTCTGCTTTTTTGCCCGAAAATAAGAAGAATGCATACCTTTTTGCCATAAAAAATGAAAATTTCTTTATTTTTGCTCCAAAATAAGGGGAATTTCTGCTTTTATGCCTCTAAATATGTGGAATTTCTGTCTTTGTCCCCCAATACATATAGAATTTCTGTCTTTTTGCTCCAAAATAAGGAAATATTGTGACTTATTACCCTGAAATAAGTTAAATTTCTGCAATTTTACCCCAAAATAAGTAAAATTTCTGCAATTTTGCCCCAAAATAAGTGAAATTTCTACAATTTTGCCTCAAAATAAGTGAAATTTCTGGAATTTTGCCCCAAAATAAGTGGAATTTCTGAGTTTTGCCCCAAAATAAGGAGAATTTCTGTCTTTTTGCCTCAACATATAGGGAATTTCTGCCTTTTTGCCCCACAATTAGGGGAATTTCTGCAATTTTGCTCCAAAATACAGGGAATTTCTGCCTTTTTGCCCGAAAATAAGAATGCATACCTTTTTGCCATAAAAAAATAAAATTTCTTCATTTTTGCTCCAAAATAAAGGGAATTTTTGCTTTTTTGCCTCTAAATAAGTGGAATTTCTGTCTTTTTCCCCCAAAACAAAGGTAATTTCTGTCTTTTTTGCCCAAAAATAAGGAAATTTTCTGACTTATTACCCTGAAGTAAGTGAAATTTATGCTATTTTGCCCCAAAATAAGGGGAATTTCTGCTTTTTTGTCTCTAATTAAGTGGAATTTATGTATTTTTCCCCAAAACAAAGGGAATTTCTGTCTTTTTTGCGCAAAATAAAGAAAATTACTGACTTATTACCATGAAATAAGGGAAATTTCTGGAATTTTGCTCCAAATAAGGGAAATTTCTGTTTTTTTGCCTGAAAATAAGAAGAATGCATAACTATTTGCCATATAAAAGAAAAATTTCTTCATTTTTGCTCCAAAATAAAGAAAATTTTTGCTTTTATGCCTCTAAATATGTGGAATTTCTGTCTTTGTCCCCGAAAACAAAGGGAATTTCTGTATTTTTGCCCCAAAATAAGGAAAGTTTCTGACTTATTACCCTGAAATAAGTGAAATTTCTGCAATTTTTCCCCAAAATAAGGGAAATTTCTCCCTTTTTGCCCCCAAATAACGGGAATTTCAGCCTTTTTACCTCAAAATAAGGGGAATTTCTGCATTTTTGCCCCAAAATATGGGAAATTTCTGCCTTTTTGGCCAAAATAAAAAAATTTTCTGCAATTTTGTACCAAAATAAAAGAAATTTTTGCCTTTTCGCCCCAGAAGAAGAAAATTTCTGCTTTTTTTAACTTAAATAAGTGAAATTTCTGCAATTTTGGCCCAAAATAAGTGAAATTTCTGCAATTTTGCCCCAAAATAATGGAAATTTCTGGAATTTTGCCTTAAAATAAGTGGAATTTCTGAGTTTTGCCCTAAAATAAGAAGAATTTCTGTCTTTATGCCATAAAATATAGGGAATTTCTGCCTTTTTGCCCCACAATTAGGGGAATTTCTGCAATTTTGCTCCAAAATACGGGAAATTTCTGGTTTTTGCCCGAAAATAAGAAGAATGCATACCTTTTTGCCATAAAAAAGGGAAATTTCTTCATTTTTGCTCCAAAATAAGTGGAATTTCTGCTTTTTTGCCTCTAAATAAGTGGAATTTCTGTCTTTTTCCACCAAAACAAAGGGAATTTCTGTCTTTTTTGCCCCAAAATAAAAAAAAATTCTGACTTATTACCCTGACATAAGTGAAATTTCTCCAATTTTGCCCCAAAATAAGTTAAATTTCTGCAATTTTGCCCCAAAATAAGGAAAATTTCTGCCTTTTTTCCCTGAAATATGTGAAATTTCTGCAATTTTGCACCAAAATAAGGGAAATGTCTGCCTTTTTGCCCCCAAATAGGGGAATTTCATCCTTTTTACCTCAAAAAAAGGGGAATTTCTGCATTTTTGCCCTAAAATATGGGAAATTTCTGCCTTTTTACCCCAAAATAAGAAAAATTTCTGAAATTTTTTACCAAAATATAAGAAATTTCTGCCTTTTTGCCCCAAAATAAAATAATTTCTGATTTTTTTCCCATAAATAAGTGAAATTTCAGCAATTTTGCCCCAAAATAAGTGAAATTTCTGCAATTTTGCCCCAAAATAAGGGAAATTTCTGGAATTTTGCCCCAAAATAAGTGGAATTTCTGAGTTTTGCCCGAAAATAAGGAGGATTTCTGTCTTTTTGCACTAACATATAGGGAATTTCTGCCTTTTTGCCCCACAATTAGGGGAATTTCTGCAATTTTGCTCCAAAATACGGGGAATTTCTGCTTTTTAGCCTAAAAATAAGGGGAATGTATACCTTTTGCTACAAAAAAGGGAAATTTCTTCATTTTTGCTAAAAAATAAAAGGAATTTCTGCTTTTTTGCCTCTAAAAAAGTAGAATTACTGTTTTCCCCACAAAACAAAGGGAATTTGTGTTTTTTGCCCAAAATAAGGAAAATTTCTGACTTATTACCCTGAAATAAGAGAAATTTCTGCAATTTTGCCCCAAAATAAGGGAAATTTCTGCCTTTTTGCCCCCAAATAAAGGGAATTTCAGCCTTTTTCCTCAAAATAAGAAGAATTTCTGCATTTTTGCCCCAAAATATGGGAAATTTCTGCATTTTTGCTCCAAAGTAAGAAAAATTTCTGCAATTTTGTACCAAAATAAAAGAAATTTCTGCCTTTTTGCCGCAAAATAAGAAAATTTCTGCTTTTTTTTTCTGAAATAAGTGAAATTTCTGCAATTTTGCCCCAAAATAAGGGAAATTTCTGGAATTTTGCTCTGAAATAAGTAAACTTCTGAGTTTTGCCCGAAAATAAAGAGAATTTCTGTCTTTTTGCACCAACATATAGGGAATTTCTGCCTTTTTGTTCCACAATTAGGGGAATTTCTGCAATTTTCCTCCAAAATACGGGGAATTTCTACCTTTTTGCCCAAAAATAAGAAGAATGCATACCTTTTTGCCATAAAAAAAGGGAAATTTCTTCATTTTTTCCCCAAATAAGAGGAATTTCTGCATTTTTGACTCTAAATAAGTAGAATTTCTGTCTTTTTCCCCCAAAACAAAGGAAATTTCTGTCCTTTTAGCCCCAAAATAAAGAAAATTTCTGATTTATTACCCAGAAATAAGTGAAATTTCTGCAATTTTGCCCCAAAATAAGAGAAATTACTGCTTTTTGCCCCAAAATAAGGGGAATTTCAGCCTTTTTACCTCAAAATAAGGGGAATTTCTAGATTTTTGCCACAAAATATTAGGAATTTCTGCCTTTTTGCCCCAAAATAAGGAAAATTTCTGCCTTTTTTTCCTGAAAAAAGTGAAATTTCTGCAATTTTGCCCCAAAATAAGTGAAATTTCTGCAATTTTGCCATAAAATAAGGTAAATTTCTGGAATTTTGCCCCAAATATGTGGAATTTCTGAGTTTTGCCCCAAAATAAGGAGAATTTCTGTCTTTTTGCCCCAACATATAGGGAATTTCTACCTTTTTGCCCAACAATTAGGGGAATTTCTGCAATTTTGCTCCAAAATACGGGGCATTTCTGCCTTTTTGCCCGAAAATAAGAAGAATGCATAACTTTTTGCCATAAAAAAGGGAAATTTCTTCATTTTTGCTCCAAAATAAGGGGAATTTCTGCTTTTTTGCCTCTAAATAAGTGGAATTTCTGTGTTTTTCCCCCAAACCAAAGGGAATTTCTGTATTTTTTGCCCCAAGATAAGGAAAATTTCTGACTTATTACCCTGAAATAAGTGAAATTGCTGTAATTTTGCCTCAAAATAAGAAAAATTTCTCTCTTTGCTCCCAAATAATGGGAATTTCATCATTTTTACGTCAAAATAAGGGAAATTTCTGCATTTTTGCCCCAAAATATGAGAAATTTCTGCGTTTTTGCCCCAAAATAAAAAAAAAATTCTTCAATTTTGTACCAAAATAAAGAAATTTCTGCCTTTTTGCCCCAAAATAAAAAATTTCTGCTTTTTTTCTGAAATAAGTGAAATTTCTGCAATTTTGCCCAAAATAAGTGAAATTTCTGCAATTTTTCCCCAAAATAAGGGAAATTTCTGGAATTTTGCCCCAAAATAAGTGGTATTTCTGAGTTTTGCCCCAAAATAAGGAGAATTTCTGCCTTTTTGCCCCAACATATAGGGAACTTCTGCCTTGATGCCCCACAATTAGGGGAATTTCTTCAATTTTGCTCCAAAATACGGGGAATTTCTGCCTTTTTGCCCGAAAATAAGTAGAATTCATACCTTTTTGCCATAAAAAAGAAAAATTTCTTCATTTTTGCTTCAAAATGAGGGGAATTTCTGCTTTTTTGCCTCTAAATAAGTGGAATTCCTTTTTTTTTTCCAAAACAAAAGGAATTTCTGTCTCTTTGCCCCAAAATAAGGAAAATTTCTGACTTTTTTCCCTGAAATAAGTGAAATTTCTGCAATTTTGCCCCAAAATAAGTGAAATTTCTGCTTTTTTGCCTCCAAATAAGGGAATTTCAGACTTTTTACCCCAAAATAAAAGGAATTTCTGCATTTTTGCACCAATATATGGGAAATTTCTGCCTTTTTGCCCCAAATTAAGAAAAATTTCTGCAATTTTGTACCAAAATAAAAGAAATTTCTGCCTTTTTGCCCCAAAATAAGAAAATTTCTGCTTTTTTTTCTGAAATAACTGAAATTTCTGCAATTTTACCCCAAAATAAGTGAAATTTCTGAGTTTTGCCACAAAATAAGGAGAATTTCTGTTTTTTTGGCCCAACATATAATAAATTTCTGCCTTTTTGCCCCACAATAAGGGGAATTTCTGCAATTTTGCTCCAAAATACGAGGAATTTCTGCCTTTTTGTCTGAAAATAAGAAGAATGCTTACCTTTTTGCCATAAAAAAAGGAAATTTTTTCGTTTTTGCTCCAAAATAAGAAGAATTTCTGCTTTCTTACTCTAAATAATTCGAATTTCTGTTTTTTCCCCCAAAACAAAGGGAATTTCTTTCTTTTTTGCCCCAAAATAAAGAAAATTTCTGATTTATTACCCTGAAATAATGAAATTTCTGCAATTTTGCCTCAAAATAAGAGAAATTTCTGCCTTTTTGCCTCCAAATAAGGGGAATTTCAGCCTTTTTACCTCAAAATACGGAAAATTTCTGCATTTTTGCTTCAAAATATGGGAAATTTCTGCCTTTTTGCCCCAAAATAAGAAAATTTTTGCTTTTTTTCCTTGAAATAAGTGAAATTTCTGAAATTTTGCCCCAAAATAAGTGAAATTTCTACAATTTTGCCCCAAAATAAGTGAAATTTCTGGAATTTTGCCCCAAAATAAGTGGAATTTCTGAGTTTTGCCCAAAAATAAGGAGAAATTCTGTATTTTTGCCTCAACATATTGGGAATTTCTGCATTTTTGCCCCACAATTTGGGAAATTTCTGCAATTTTGCTCTAAAATAAGGGGAATTTCTGCCTTTTTGCCCAAAAATAAGAAGAATGCATACCTTTATGCCCTTAAAAAATGAAATTTCTTAATTTTTGCTCCAAAATAAGGGGAATTTCTGCTTTTTTGCCTCTAAAAAAGTGGAATTTCTGTCTTTTTCCCCCCAAAACAAAGGTTATTTCTGTTTTCTGGCTCCAAAATAAGTTAAATTTCTGACTTATTACCCTGAAATAAGTGAAATTTCTGCAATTTGGCCCCAAAATATGGAAATTTCTGAAATTTTGCCCCAAAATAAGTGGAATTTCATAGTTTTGCTACAAAATAAGAAGAATGTCTGTCTTTTTGCCCAAACATATAGGTAATTTCTGTCTTTTTGCCACACAATTAGGGGAATTTCTCCAATGTTGCTCAAAATACGGGGAATTTCTGCCTTTTTGCCTGAAAATAAGAAAAATGCATACCTTTTTGCCATAAAAAAGGGAAATTTCTTCATTTTTGCTCCAAAATAAGGGGAATTTCTGCCTTTTTGACTCTAAATAAGTGGAATTTCTTTCTTTTTCCCCCAAAACAAAGGAAATTTCTGTCTTTTTTGTTCCAAAATAAGGAAAATTTCTTACTTATTACCCTGAAATAAGTGAAATTTCTGCAATTTTGCCCCAAAATAAGGGAAATTACTGCCTTTTTGCCCCCAAATAAGGGGAATTTCAGCCTTTTTACCTCAAAATAAGGGGAATTTCTGCATTTTTGCCACAAAATATTAGGAATTTCTGTTTTTTGCCCCAAAATAAGGAAAATTTCTGCCTTTTTTTCACTGACATAAGTGAAATTTCTGCATTTTTGCAAAAAAATAAGTGAAATTTCTGCAATTTTGCCCGAAAATAAGGTAAATTTCTGGAATTTTGCCCCAAATAAATGGAATTTCTGAGTTTTGCCCCAAAATAAGGAGAATTTCTGTCTTTTTGCTCCAACATATAGGGAATTTCTACCTTTTTGCCTGACAATTAGGGGAATTTCTGCAATTTTGCTCCAAAATACGGGGAATTTCTGCCTTTTTGCCCGAAAATAAGAAGAATGCATACCTTTTTGCCATATAAAAGGGAAATTTCTTCATTTTTGCTCCAAAATAAGGAAAATTTCTGCTTTTTTGCCTCTAAATAAGTGTAATTTCTGTTTTTTTCCCCCAAAACAGAGGGAATTTCTGTCTTTTTTGCCCCAAAATAAGGAAAATTTCTGCCTTTTTCCCTGAAATAAGTGAAATTTCTGCAATTTTGGCCCAAAATAAGTGAAATTTCTGCCTTTTTGCCCCCAAATAAGGGGAATTTTAGCCTTTTTACCTCAAAATAAGGGGAATTTCTGCATTTTTGCCCCAAAATATGGGAAATTTCTGCCTTTTTGCCCCAAACTAAGAAAAATTTCTGCAATTTTGTACCAAAATAAAAGAAATTTTTGCCCTTTTGCTTCCAAATAAAAAAATTTCTACTTTTTTTCTGAAAAAAGTGAAATTTCTGAAATTTTGCCCCAAAATAAGTGAAATTTCTACAATTTTGCCCCAAAATAAGTGAAATTTCTGGAATTTTGCCCCAAAATAAGTGGAATTTCTGAATTTTGCCCAAAAATAAGGAGAAATTCTGTATTTTTGCCTCAACATATTGGGAATTTCTGCATTTTTGACCCACAATTTGGGAAATTTCTGCAATTTTGCTCTAAAATAAGGGGAATTTCTGCCTTTTTGCCCAAAAATAAGAAGAATGCATAACTTTATGCCCTTAAAAAATGAAATTTCTTAATTTTTGCTCCAAAATAAGGGGAATTTCTGCTTTTTTGCCTCTAAAAAAGTGGAATTTCTGTCTTTTTCCCCCCAAAACAAAGGTTATTTCTGTTTTCTGGCTCCAAAATAAGTTAAATTTCTGACTTATTACCCTGAAATAAGTGAAATTTCTGCAATTTTGCCCCAAAATAAGAGAAATTTCTGCCTTTTTGCCCCCAAAAAAAGGGAATTTCAGCCTTTTACCTCAACATAAGTGAAATTTCTGAATTTTTACCCCAAAATATGGGAAATTTCTGCCTTTTTGCCCCAAAATAAAAAAAATTCTGCATTTTGTAACAAAATAAAAGAAATTTCTGCCTTTTGGCCCCAAAATAAGAAAATTTCTGCTTTTTTTTCTGAAATAAGTGAAATTTCTGCAATTTTGCCCCAAAATAATTTAAATTTCTGAGTTTTGCCCTAAAATAAGGAGAATTTCTGTCTTTTTGCCCCAACATATAGGGAATTACTGCATTTTTGCGCCACAATTAGGGGAATTTTGGCAATTTTGCTCTAAAATATGGGGAATTTCTGCCTTTTTTGTCCGAAAATAATAATAATGCATACCTTTTTGCCATAAAAAAGGGAATTTTCTTCATTTTTCTCCAAAATGAGGGGAATTTTTGCTTTTATGCCTCTAAATAAGTGGAATTTCTGTCTTTTTCCCCCAAAACAAATGGAATTTCTGTCTTTTTTGCCCCAAAATAAGGAAAATTTCTGACTTATTACTCTGAAATAAGTGAAATTTCTGCAATTTTGCCCCAAAATAAGAGAAATTTCTGTTTTTTAACCCCAAATAAGGGGAATTTCAGCATTTTACCTCAAAATAAGGGGAATTTCTGCATTTTTTCCCCAAAATATGGGAAATTTTTGCCTTTTTGCCAAAAATAAGAAAAAATTTCTGCAATTTTGTACCAAAATATGGGAAATTTCTGCCTTTTTGCCACAAAATAAAGAAAATTTCTGCCTTTTTTCTCTGAAATAAGTGAAATTTCTCCAATTTTGTCCCAAAATAAGTGCAATTTCTGCAATTTTGCCCCAAAATAAGGGAAATTTCTGGAATTTTGCCCCAAAATATGTGGAATTTCTGAGTTTTGCCCCAAAATAAGCAGAATTTCTGTCTTTTTGCCCCAACATATAGGGAATTTCTGACTTTTTGCCCCACAATTAGGTTAATTTCTGCAATTTTGTTCCAAAATACAGAGAATTTCTGCCTTTTTGCCCGAAAATAAGAAGAATGCATACCTTTTTGCCATAAAAAAAGGGAAATTTCTGTAATTTTGCTCCAAAATAAGGGGAATTTCTGCTTTTTGCCTCTAAATATGTGGAGTTTCTCTCTTTTTCCCCCAAAACAAAGAAAATTTCTGTCTTTTTTGCAACAAAATAAAGAAATTTTCTGACTTATTACCCTGAAATAAGTGAAATTTCTGCAATTTTGCCCCAAAATAAGGGAAATTTCTGCCCTTTTGCCCCCAAATAAGAGGAATTTCACCCTTTTACCTCAAAATAAGGAGAATTTCTGCATTTTTACAACAAAATATTAGGAATTTCTGCCTTTTTGCCCCAAAATAAGGAAAATTTCTGCCTTTTTTCCCTGAAATAAGTGAAATTTCTGCAATTTTGCCCCAAAATAAGGGACATCTCTGGAATTTTGCCCCAAAATAAGTGGAATTTCTGAGTTTTGCCCCAAAATAAGGAGAATTTCTGTCTTTTTGCCCTAACATATAGGGACTTTCTGCCTTTTTGCCCCACAATTAGGGGAATTTCTAGAATTTTGCTCCAAAATACGGGGAATTTTTCTTTTTAGGCCGAAAATAAAGGGAATGTATACCTATTGCCACAAAAAAGGGAAATCTTCATTTTTGCTTCAAAATAAGGGGAATTTCTGCTTTTTTGCCTCTAAATAAGTGGAATTTCTGTCTTTTTCCCCCAAATCAAAGGGAATTTCTGTATTTTTTGTCCCAAGATAAGGAAAATTTCTGACTTATCACCCTGAAATAAGTGAAATTGCTGTATTTTGCCTCAAAATAAGAAAAATTTCTCCCTTTTTGCCCCCAAATAAAAAGAATTTCAGCCTTTTTACGTCAAAAAAAGGGAAATTTCTGCATTTTTGCACCAAAATATGGGAACTTTCTGCGTTTTTGTTCCAAAATAAGAAAAATTTCTTCAATTTTGTACCAAAATAAAAGAAATTTCTGCCTTTTTGCCCCAAAATAAAAAAATTTCTGCTTTTTTTCTGAAATAAGTGAAATTTCTGCAATTTTGCCCAAATTAAGTGAAATTTCTGCAATTTTGCTCCAAAATAAGGGAAATTTCTGGAATTTTGCCTCAAAATAAGTGGTATTTCTTAGTTTTGCCACAAATTAAGGAGAATTTCTGTCCTTTTGCCCCAACATATAGGGAATTTCTGCATTTTTGCCCCACAATTAGGGGAATTTCTGCAATTTTGCTCCAAAATACGGAGAATTTCTGCCTTTTTGTCCGAAAATAAGAAGAATGCATACATTTTTGCCATAAAAAAGGGAAATTTCTTTATTTTTGCTCCAAAATAAGAGGAATTTCTGCATTTGCCTC
Organism: Micromys minutus; assembly: GCF_963924665.1. Classification (NCBI taxonomy): domain Eukaryota; kingdom Metazoa; phylum Chordata; class Mammalia; order Rodentia; family Muridae; genus Micromys; species Micromys minutus. The sequence continues at coordinate 109,162 of NW_027667706.1, forward strand.
TAAATAAGTGGAATTTCTGTCTTTTTCCCCCAAAACAAAGGGAATTTCTGTCTTTTTTGCCCCAAAATAAGGAAAATTTCTGACTTATTACCCTGAAATAAATGAAATTTCTGCAATTTTGCCCCAAAATAAAGGAAATTTCTGCCTTTTTGCACCAAAATAAGGGGAATTTCAGCCTTTTTACCTCAAAATAAGGGGAATTTCTGCTTTTTTGCCTCTAAATAAGTGGAATTTCTGTCTTTTTTCTCTAAAACAAAAGGAATTTCTGTTTTTTTGCCCCAAAATAAGGAAAATTTCTGACTTTTTTTCCTTAAATAAGTGAAATTTCTGCTTTTTTGCCCCCAAATAAGGGAATTTCAGACTTTTTACCCCAAAATAAGGGGAATTTTTGCATTTTTGCCCCAAAATATGAAAAATTTCTGCCTTTTTGCCCCAAAATAAGTAAAATTAATGCAATTTTGTACCAAAATAAAAGAAATTTCTGCCTTTTTGCCCCAAAAAAAGAAAATTTATGCTTTTTTTTTCTGAAATAACTGAAATTTCTGCAATTTTGCCCCAAAATAAGTGAAATTTCTGAGTTTTGCCACAAAATAAGGAGAATTTCTGTCTCTTTGCCCCCACATATAAGGAATTTCTGCCTTTTTGCCCCACAATTAGAGGAATTTCTGCAATTTTGCTCCAAAATACGAGGAATTTCTGCCTTTTTGTCTGAAAATAAGAAGAATGCATACCTTTTTGCCATAAAAAAGGGAAATTTTTTCATTTTTTCTCCAAAATAAGAAGAATTTCTGTTTTTTATCTCTAAATAATTCGAATTTCTGTTTTTTCCCCCAAAACAAATAGAATTTCTGTCTTTTTTGCGCCAAAATAAAGAAAATTTCTGATTTATTACTCTGAAATAAGTGAAATTTCTGCAATTTTGCCTCTAAATAAGAGAAATTTCTGCCTTTTTGCACCCAAATAAGGGGAATTTCAGCCTTTTTACCTCAAAATAAGGGAAATTTCTGCATTTTTGCTACAAAATATGGGAAATTTCTGCCTTTTTGCCCCAAAATAAAAAAATTTCTGCTTTTTTTCCCTGAAATAAGTGAAATTTCTGAAATTTTGACCCAAAATAAGTGAAATTTCTGCAATTTGGCCCCAAAATATAGGAAATTTCTGGAATTTTGCCCCAAAATAAGTGGAATTTCTAAGTTTGGCCCCAAAATAAGAAGAATGTCTGTCTTTTTGCCCCAACATATAGGGAATTGCTGCCTTTTTGCCCCACAATTAGGGGAATTTCTGCAATGTTGCTCAAAATACAGGGAATTTCTGCCTTTTTGCCTGAAAATAAGAAGAATGCATACCTTTTTGCCATAAAAAAAAATTTCTTCATTTTTGCTTCAAAATAAGGGGAATTTCTGCAGTTTTGACTCTAAATAAGTGGAATTTCTGTCTTTTTCCCCCAAAACAAAGGGAATTTCTGTCTTTTTTCTTCCAAAATAAAGAAAAATTTCTTACTTATTACCCTGAAATAACTGAAATTTCTTCAATTTTGCCCCAAAATAAGGGAAATTACTGCCTTTTTGCCCCCAAATAAGGGTAATTTCAGCCTTTTTACCTCAAAATAAGGGGAATTTCTGCATTTTTGCCACAAAATATTAGGAATTTCTGATTTTTGCCCCAAAATAAGGAAAATTTCTGCCTTTTTTCCCTGAAATAAGTGAAATTTCTGCAATTTTGCCCCAAAATAAGTGAAATTTCTGCAATTTTGTTCTAAAATAAGGTAAATTTCTGGAATTTTGCCCCAAATAAGTGGAATTTCTGAGTTTCGCCCCAAAATAAGGAGAATTTCTGTCTTTTTGCTCCAACATATAGGGAATTTCTACCTTTTTGCCTGACAATTAGGGGAATTTCTGCAATTTTGCTCCAAAATACGGGGAATTTCTGCCTTTTTGCCCGAAAATAAGAAGAATGCATACCTTTTTGCCATATAAAAGGGAAATTTCTTCATTTTTGCTCCAAAATAAGGAAAATTTCTGCTTTTTTGCCTCTAAATAAGTGTAATTTCTGTTTTTTTCCCCCAAAACAGAGGGAATTTCTGTCTTTTTTGCCCCAAAATAAGGAAAATTTCCGACTTATTACCCTGAAATAAGTGAAATTTCTGCAATTTTGCCCCAAAATAAGGAAAATTTCGGCCTTTTTACCCCCAAATAAGGGGAATTTCACCGATTTTACCTCAAAATAAAGGGAATTTCTGCATTTTTGCCACAAAATATTAGGAATTTCTGAATTTTTGCCCCAAAATAAAGAAAATTTCTGCCTTTTTTCCCTGAAATAAGTGAAATTTCTGCAATTTTGGCCCAAAATAAGTGAAATTTTGCCTTTTTGCCCCCAAATAAGGGGAATTTTAGCCTTTTTACCTCAAAATAAGGGGAATTTCTGCCTTTTTGCCCCAAACTAAGAAAAATTTCTGCAATTTTGTACCAAAATAAAAGAAATTTCTGCCCTTTTGCTTCCAAATAAAAAAATTTCTACTTTCTTTCTGAAAAAAGTGAAATTTCTGAAATTTTGCCCCAAAATAAGTGAAATTTCTTCAATTTTGCCCCAAAATAAGTGAAATTTCTGGAATTTTGCCCCAAAATAAGTGGAATTTCTGAGTTTTGCACAAAAATAAGGAGAATTTCTGTATTTTTGCCTCAACATATTGGGAATTTCTGCATTTTTGCCCCACAATTTGGGAAATTTCTGCAATTTTGCTCTAAAATAAGGGGAATTTCTGCCTTTTTGCCCAAAAATAAGAAGAATGCATACCTTTATGCCCTTAAAAAGTGAAATTTCTTAATTTTTGCTCCAAAATAAGGGGAATTTCTGCTTTTTTGCCTCTAAAAAAGTGGAATTTCTGTCTTTTTCCACAAAAAACAAAGGTTATTTCTGTTTTCTGGCTCCAAAATAAGTTAAATTTCTGACTTATTACCCTGAAATAAGTGAAATTTCTGCAATTTTGCCCCAAAATAAGAGAAATTTCTGCCTTTTTGCCCCCAAATAAAGGGAATTTCAGCCTTTTACCTCAAAATAAGAGAAATTTCTGCATTTTTACCCCAAAATATGGGAAATTTCTGCCTTTTTGCCCAAAAATAAAAAAAATTCTGCATTTTGTAACAAAATAAAAGAAATTTCTGCCTTTTGGCCCCAAAATAAGAAAATTTCTGCTTTTTTTCTGAAATAAGTGAAATTTCTGCAATTTTGCCCCAAAATAATTTAAATTTCTGAGTTTTGCCCTAAAATAAGAAGAATTTCTTTCTTTTTGCCCCAACATATAGGGAATTACTGCATTTTTGCGCCACAATTAGGGGAATTTTCGCAATTTTGCTCTAAAATACGGGGAATTTCTGCCTTTTTTGTCCGAAAATAATAATAATGCATACCTTTTTGCCATAAAAAAGGGAATTTTCTTCATTTTTCTCCAAAATGAGGGGAATTTTTGCTTTTATGCCTCTAAATAAGTGGAATTTCTGTCTTTTTCCCCCAAAACAAAGAGAATTTCTGTCTTTTTTGCCCCAAAATAAGGAAAATTTCTGACTTATTACTCTGAAATAAGTGAAATTTCTGCAATTTTACCCCAAAATAAGAGAAATTTCTGTTTTTTAACCCCAAATAAGGGGAATTTCAGCATTTTACCTCAAAATACAGGGAATTTCTGCATTTTTTCCCCAAAATCTGGGAAATTTTTGCCTTTTTCCCAAAAATAAGAAAAAAATTCTGCAATTTTGTACCAAAATATGGGAAATTTCTGACTTTTTGCCCCAAAATAAGGAAAATTTCTGCCTTTTTTCTCTGAAATAAGTGAAATTTCTCCAATTTTGTCCCAAAATAAGTGCAATTTCTGCAATTTTGCCCCAAAATAAGGGAAATTTCTGGAATTTTGCCCCAAAATATGTGGAATTTCTGAGTTTTGCCCCAAAATAAGCAGAATTTCTGTCTTTTTGCCCCAACATATAGGGAATTTCTGCCTTTTTGCCCCACAATTAGGTTAATTTCTGCAATTTTGTTCCAAAATACAGAGAATTTCTGCCTTTTTGCCCAAAAATAAGAAGAATGCATACCTTTTTGCCATAAAAAAATTTTCTTCATTTTTGCTTCAAAATAAGGGGAATTTCTGCATTTTTGACTCTAAATAAGTGGAAGTTCTGTCTTTTTCCCCCAAAACAAAGGGAATTTCTGTCTTTTTTCTTCCAAAATAAAAAAAAAATTTCTTACTTATTACCCTGAAATAGCTGAAATTTCTTCAATTTTGCCCCAAAATAAGGGAAATTTCTGCCCTTTTGCCCCCAGATAAGAGGAATTTCACCCTTTTACCTCAAAATAAAGGGAATTTCTGTATTTTTGCCTCAACATATTAAGAATTTCTGCCTTTTTGCCCCACAATTAGGGGAATTTCTGCAATTTTGCTCCAAAATACGGAGAATTTCTGCCTTTTTGTCCGAAAATAAGAAGAATGCATACCTTTTTGCCATAAAAAAGGGAAATTTCTTAATTTTTGCTTCAAAATAAGGGGAATTTCTGCATTTGCCTCTAAATAAGTGGAATTTCTGTCTTTTTCCCCCAAAACAAAGGGCATTTCTGTCTTTTTTGCCCCAAAATAAGGAAAATTTCTGACTTATTACCCTGAAATAAGTGAAATTTCTGCAATTTTGCCCCAAAATAAAGGAAATTTCTGCCTTTTTGCCCCCAAATAAGGGGAATTTCAGCCTTTTTACCTCAAAATAAGGGGAATTTCTGCTTTTTTGCCTCTAAATAAGTGGAATTTCTGTCTTTTTTCTCTAAAACAAAAGGAATTTCTGTCTTTTTGCCCCAAAATAAGGAAAATTTCTGACTTTTTTTCCTTAAATAAGTGAAATATCTGCTTTTTTGCCCCCAAATAAGGGAATTTCAGACTTTTTACCCCAAAATAAGGGGAATTTTGGCATTTTTGCCCCAAAATATGGGAAATTTCTGCCTTTTTGCCCCAAAATAAGAAAAATTAATGCAATTTTGTACCAAAATAAAAGAAATTTCTGCCTTTTTGCCCCAAAATAAGAAAATTTATGCTTCTTTTTTCTGAAATAACTGAAATTTCTGCAATTTTGCCCCAAAATAAGTGAAATTTCTGAGTTTTGCCACAAAATAAGGAGAATTTCTGTCTCTTTGACCCAACATATAAAGAATTTCTGCCTTTTTGCCCCACAATTAGAGGAATTTCTGCAATTTTGCTCCAAAATACGAGGAATTTCTGCCTTTTTGTCTGAAAATAGGAAGAATGCATACCTTTTTGCCATAAAAAAGGGAAATTTTTTCATTTTTGCTCCAAAATAAGAAGAATTTCTGCTTTTTTCCTCTAAATAATTCGAATTTCTGTTTTTTCCCCCAAAACAAATAGAATTTCTGTCTTTTTTGCCCCAAAATAAAGAAAATTTCTGATTTATTACCCTGAAATAAGTGAAATTTCTGCAATTTTGCCTCTAAATAAGAGAAATTTCTGCTTTTTGCACCCAAATAAGGGGAATTTCAGCCTTTTTACCTCAAAATAATGGGAATTTCTGCATTTTTGCTTCAAAATATGGGAAATTTCTGCCTTTTGCCCCAAAATAAAAAAATTTCTGCTTTTTTCCCTGAAATAAGTGAAATTTCTGAAATTTTGCCCCAAAATAAGTGAAATTTCTGCAATTTGGCCCCAAAATATAGGAAATTTCTGGAATTTTGCCCCAAAATAAGTGGAATTTCTCAGTTTTGCCCCAAAATAAAAAGAATGTCTGTCTTTTTGCCCCAACATATAGGGAATTTCTGCCTTTTTGCCCCACAATTAGGGGAATTTCTGCAATGTTGCTCAAAATACAGGGAATTTCTGCCTTTTTGCCTGAAAATAAGAAGAATGCATACCTTTTTGCCATAAAAAAAATTTCTTCATTTTTGCTTCAAAATAAGGGGAATTTCTGCATTTTTGACTCTAAATAAGTGGAATTTCTGTCTTTTTCCCCCAAAACAAAGGGAATTTCTGTCTTTTTTCTTCCAAAATAAAAAAAAATTTCTTACTTATTACCCTGAAATAACTGAAATTTCTTCAATTTTGCCCCAAAATAAGGGAAATTACTGCCTTTTTGCCCCCAAATAAGGGTAATTTCAGCATTTTTACCTCAAAATAAGGGGAATTTCTGCATTTTTGCCACAAAATATTAGGAATTTCTGATTTTTGCCCCAAAATAAGGAAAATTTCTGCCTTTTTTCCCTGAAATAAGTGAAATTTCTGCAATTTTGCCCCAAAATAAGTGAAATTTCTGCAATTTTGTTCTAAAATAAGGTAAATTTCTGGAATTTTGCCCCAAATAAGTGGAATTTCTGAGTTTCGCCCCAAAATAAGGAGAATTTCTGTCTTTTTGCTCCAACATATAGGGAATTTCTACTTTTTTGCCCGACAATTAGGGGAATTTCTGAAATTTTGCTCCAAAATACGGGGAATTTCTGCCTTTTTGCCCGAAAATAAGAAGAATGCATACCTTTTTGCCATATAAAAAAGAAATTTCTTCATTTTTGCTCCAAAATAAGGAAAATTTCTGCTTTTTTGCCTCTAAATAAGTGTAATTTCTGTTTTTTTTCCCAAAACAGAGGGAATTTCTTTCTTTTTGCCCCAAAATAAGGAAAATTTCTGACTTATTACCCTGAAATAAGTGAAATTTCTGCAATTTTGCCCCAAAATAAGGAAAATTTCGGCCTTTTTACCCCCAAATAAGGGGAATTTCACCGATTCTACCTCAAAATAAAGGGAATTTCTGCATTTTTGCCACAAAATATTAGGAATTTCTGAATTTTTGACCCAAAATAAGGAAAATTTCTGCCTTTTTTCCCTGAAATAAGTGAAATTTCTGCAATTTTGGCCCAAAATAAGTGAAATTTCTGCATTTTTGCCCCCAAATAAGGGGAATTTTAGCCTTTTTACCTCAAAATAAGGGGAATTTCTGCATTTTTGCCCCAAAATATGGGAAATTTCTGCCTTTTTGCCCCAAACTAAGAAAAATTTCTGCAATTTTGTACCAAAATAAAAGAAATTTCTGCCCTTTTGCTTCCAAATAAAAAAATTTCTACTTTTTTTCTGAAAAAAGTGAAATTTCTGAAATTTTGCCCCAAAATAAGTGAAATTTCTACAATTTTGCCCCAAAATAAGTGAAACTTCTGGAATTTTGCCCGAAAATAAGTGGAATTTCTGAGTTTTGCACAAAAATAAGGAGAATTTCTGTATTTTTGCCTCAACATATTGGGAATTTCTGCATTTTTGCCCCACAATTCGGGAAATTTCTGCAATTTTGCTCTAAAATAAGGGGAATTTCTGCCTTTTTGCCCAAAAATAAGAAGAATGCATACCTTTATGCCCTTAAAAAGTGAAATTTCTTAATTTTTGCTCCAAAATAAGGGGAATTTCTGCTTTTTTGCCTCTAAAAAAGTGGAATTTCTGTCTTTTTCCCCAAAAAACAAAGGTTATTTCTGTTTTCTGGCTCCAAAATAAGTTAAATTTCTGACTTATTACCCTGAAATAAGTGAAATTTCTGCAATTTTGCCCCAAAATAAGAGAAATTTCTGCCTTTTTGCCCCCAAATAAAGGGAATTTCAGCCTTTTACCTCAAAATAAGAGAAATTTCTGCATTTTTACCCCAAAATATGGGAAATTTCTGCCTTTTTGCCCCAAAATAAAAAAAAATTCTGCATTTTGTAACAAAATAAAAGAAATTTCTGCCTTTTGGCCCCAAAATAAGAAAATTTCTGCTTTTTTTTCTGAAATAAGTGAAATTTCTGCAATTTTGCCCCAAAATAATTTAAATTTCTGAGTTTTGCCCTAAAATAAGGAGAATTTCTTTCTTTTTGCCCCAACATATAGGGAATTACTGCATTTTTGCGCCACAATTAGGGGAATTTTCGCAATTTTGCTCTAAAATACGGGGAATTACTTCCTTTTTTGTCCGAAAATAATAATAATGCATACCTTTTTGCCATAAAAAAGGGAATTTTCTTCATTTTTCTCCAAAATGAGGGGAATTTTTGCTTTTATGCCTCTAAATAAGTGGAATTTCTGTCTTTTTCCCCCAAAACAAAGGGAATTTCTGTCTTTTTTGCCCCAAAATAAGGAAAATTTCTGACTTATTACTCTGAAATAAGTGAAATTTCTGCAATTTTGCCCCAAAATAAGAGAAATTTCTGTTTTTTAACCCCAAATAAGGGGAATTTCAGCATTTTACCTCAAAATAAGGGGAATTTCTGCATTTTTTCCCCAAAATATGGGAAATTTTTGCCTTTTTGCCAAAAATAAGAAAAAATTTCTGCAATTTTGTACCAAAATATGGGAAATTTCTGCCTTTTTGCCCCAAAATAAGGAAAATTTCTGCCTTTTTTCTCTGAAATAAGTGAAATTTCTCCAATTTTGTCCCAAAATAAGTGCAATTTCTGCAATTTTGCCCCAAAATAAGGGAAATTTCTGGAATTTTGCCCCAAAATATGTGGAATTTCTGAGTTTTGCCCCAAAATAAGCAGAATTTCTGTCTTTTAGCCCCAACATATAGGGAATTTCTGCCTTTTTGCCCCACAATTAGGTTAATTTTTGCAATTTTGTTCCAAAATACAGAGAATTTCTGCCTTTTTTCCCGAAAATAAGAAGAATGCATACCTTTTTGCCATAAAAAAGGGAAATTTCTGTAATTTTGCTCCAAAATAAGGGGAATTTCTGCTTTTTGCCCCTAAATATGTGGAGTTTCTCTCTTTTTCCCCCAAAACAAAGAAAATTTCTGTCTTTTTTGCAACAAAATAAAGAAATTTTCTGACTTATTACCCTGAAATAAGTGAAATTTCTGCAATTTTGCCCCAAAATAAGGGAAATTTCTGCCCTTTTGCCCCCAAATAAGAGGAATTTCACCCTTTTACCTCAAAATAAGGAGAATTTCTGCATTTTTGCAACAAAATATTAGGAATTTCTGCCTTTTTGCCCCAAAATAAGGAAAATTTCTGCCTTTTTTCCCTGAAATAAGTGAAATTTCTGCAATTTTGCCCCAAAATAAGGGACATCTCTGGAATTTTGCCCCAAAATAAGTGGAATTTCTGAGTTTTGCCCCAAAATAAGGAGAATTTTTGTCTTTTTGCCCTAACATATAGGGAATTTCTGCCTTTTTGCCCCACAATTAGGGGAATTTCTAGAATTTTGCTCCAAAATACGGGGAATTTTTGCTTTTTAGGCCGAAAATAAAGGGAATGTATACCTTTTGCCACAAAAAAGGGAAATCTTCATTTTTGCTTCAAAATAAGGGGAATTTCTGCTTTTTTGCCTCTAAATAAGTGGAATTTCTGTCTTTTTCCCCCAAAACAAAGGGAATTTCTGTATTTTTTGCCCCAAGATAAGGAAAATTTCTGACTTATCACCCTGAAATAAGTGAAATTGCTGTATTTTGCCTCAAAATAAGAAAAATTTCTCCCTTTTTGCCCCCAAATAAGGGGAATTTCAGCCCTTTTACGTCAAAAAAAGGGAAATTTCTGCATTTTTGCCCCAAAATATGGGAACTTTCTGCGTTTTTGTTCCAAAATAAGAAAAATTTCTTCAATTTTGTACCAAAATAAAAGAAATTTCTGCCTTTTTGCCCCAAAATAAAAAAATTTCTGCTTTTTTTCTGAAATAAGTAAAATTTCTGCAATTTTGCCCAAAATAAGTGAAATTTCTGCAATTTTGCCCCAAAATAAGGGAAATTTCTGGAATTTTGCCTCAAAATAAGTGGTATTTCTGAGTTTTGCCACAAAATAAGGAGAATTTCTGTCCTTTTGCCCCAACATATAGGGAATTTCTGCCTTTTTGCCCCACAATTAGGGGAATTTCTGCAATTTTGCTCCAAAATACGGAGAATTTCTGCCTTTTGGCCGAAAATAAGAAGAATGCATACCTTTTTGCCATAAAAAAGGGAAATTTCTTCATTTTTGCTCCAAAATAAGGGGAATTTCTGCATTTGCCTCTAAATAAGTGGAATTTCTGTCTTTTTCCCCCAAAACAAAGGAAATTTCTGTCTTTTTTGCCCCAAAATAAGGAAAATTTCTGACTTATTACCCTGAAATAAGTGAAATTTCTGCAATTTTGCCCCAAAATAAAGGAAATTTCTGCCTTTTTGCCCCCAAATAAGGGGAATTTCAGCCTTTTTACCTCAAAATAAGGGGAATTTCTGCATTTGCCTCTAAATAAGTGGAATTTCTGTCTTTTTTCTCTAAAACAAAAGGAATTTCTGTCTTTTTGCCCCAAAATAAGGAAAATTTCTGACTTCTTTTCCTTAAATAAGTGAAATTTCTGCTTTTTTGCCCACAAATAAGGGAATTTCAGACTTTTTACCCCAAAATAAGGGGAATTTTTGCATTTTTTCCCCAAAATATGGGAAATTTCTGCCTTTTTGCCCCAAAATAAGAAAAATTTCTGCAATTTTGTACCAAAATAAAAGAAATTTCTGCCCTTTTGCCCCAAAATAAGAAAATTTATGCTTTTTTTTCTGAAATAACTGAAATTTCTGCAATTTTGCCCCAAAATAAGTGAAATTTCTGAGTTTTGCCACAAAATAAGGAGAATTTCTGTCTTTTTGCCCCAACATATAAGGAATTTCTGCCTTTTTGCCCCACAATTAGAGGAATTTCTGCAATTTTGCTCCAAAATACGAGGAATTTCTGCCTTTTTGCCTGAAAATAAGAAGAATGCATACCTTTTTGCAATAAAAAAAAGGAAATTTCTTCATTTTTGCTTCAAAATAAGGGGAATTTCTGCATTTTTGATTCTAAATAAGTGGAATTTCTGTCTTTTTCCCCCAAAACAAAGGGAATTTCTGTCTTTTTTCTTCCAAAATAAAAAAAATTTCTTACTTATTACCCTGAAATAACTGAAATCTCTTCAATTTTGCCCCAAAATAAGGGAAATTACTGCATTTTTGCCCCTCAAATAAGGGTAATTTCAGCCTTTTTACCTCAAATTGAGGGGAATTTCTGCATTTTTGCCAAAAAATATTAGGAATTTCTGATTTTTGCCCCAAAATAAGGAAAATTTCTGCTTTTTTCCCTGAAATAAGTGAAATTTCTGCAATTTTGCCCCAAAATAAGTGAAATTTCTGCAATTTTGTTCTAAAATAAGGTAAATTTCTGGAATTTTGCCCCAAATAAGTGGAATTTCTGAGTTTTGCCCCAAAATAAGGAGAATTTCTGTCTTTTTGCCCCAACATATAGGGAATTTCTACCTTTTTGCCCGAAAATAAGAAGAATGAATACCTTTTTGCCATAAAAAAGGGAAATTTCTTTATTTTTGCTCCAAAATAAGGAAAATTTCTGCTTTTTTGCCTCTAAATAAGTGGTATTTCTGTCTTTTTCCCCCAAAACAAAGGAAATTTCTGTCTTTTTTGCCCCAAAATAAGGAAAATTTCTTACTTATTACTCTGAAATAAGTGAAATTTCTTCAATTTTGCCCCCAAATAAGGGAAATTTCGGCCTTTTTACCCCCAAATAAGGGGAATTTCACCCTTTTGACCTCAAAATAAATGGAATTTCTGCATTTTTGCCACAAAATATTAGGAATTTCTGCCTTTTTGCCCCAAAATAAAATTTCTGCCTTTTTCCCTGAAATAAGTGAAATTTCCGCAATTTTGGCCCAAAATAAGTGAAATTTCTGCCTTTTTACCCCAAATAAGGGGAATTTTAGCCTTTTTACCTCAAAATAAGGGGAATTTCTGATTTTTGCCCCAAAATATGGGAAATTTCTGCCTTTTTGCCCCAAAATAAGAAAAATTTCTGCAATTTTGTACCAAAATAAAAGAAATTTCTTACTTTTTGCTTCCAAATAGAAAAATTTCTACTTTTTTTTCTGAAAAAAGTGAAATTTCTGAAATTTTGCCCCAAAATAAGTGAAATTTCTACAATTTTGCCCCAAAATAAGTGAAATTTCTGGAATTTTGCCCCAAAATAAGTGGAATTTCTGTCTTTTTCCCCCAAAACAAAGGGAATTTCTGTATTTTTTGCCCCAAGATAAGGAAAATTTCTGACTTATTACCCTGAAATAAGTGAAATTGCTGCAATTTTGCCTCAAAATTAAAAAAATTTCTCCCTTTTTGCCCCCAAATAAGGGGAAATTCAGCCTTTTTATGTCAAAAAAAGGGAAATTTCTGCAGTTTTGCCCCAAAATATGGGAAATTTCTGCGTTTTTGCCCCAAAATAAGAAAAATTTCTTCAATTTTGTACCAAAATAAAAGAAATTTCTGCCTTTTTTCCCCAAAATAAAAAAAAATTCTGCTTTTTTTCTGAAATAAGTTAAATTTCTGCAATTTTGCAGAAAATAAGTGAAATTTCTGCAATTTTTCCACAAAATAAGAGAAATTTCTGGAATTTTGCCTCAAAATAAGTGTTATTTCTGAGTTTTGCCACAAAATAAGGAAAATTTCTGTCCTTTTGCCCCAACATATAGGGAATTTCTGCCTTTTTGCCCCACAATTAGGGGAATTTCTGCAATTTTGCTCCAAAATACGAGGAATTTCTGCCTTTTTGTCCGAAAATAAGAAGAATGCATACCTTTTTGCCATAAAAAAGAGAAATTTCTTAATTTTTGCTCCAAAATAAGGGGAATTTCTGCATTTGCCTCTAAATAAGTGGAATTTCTGTCTTTTTTGCCCCAAAATAAGGAAAATTTCTGACTTATTACCCTGAAATAAGTGAAATTTCTGCAATTTTGCCCCAAAATAAAGGAAATTTCTGCCTTTTTGCCCCCAAATAAGGGGAATTTCAGCCTTTTTACCTCAAAATAAGGGGAATTTCTGCTATTTTGCCTCTAAATAAGTGGAATTTCTGTCTTTTTTCTCTAAAACAAAAGGAATTTTTTCTTTTTGCCCCAAAATAAGGAAAATTTCTGACTTTTTTCCTTAAATAAGTGAAATTTCTGCTTTTTCCCCCAAATAAGTGAATTTCAGACTTTTTACCCCAAAATAAGGGGAATTTCTGCATTTTTGCCCCAAAATATAAGAAATTTCTGGCTTTTTGCCCAAAATAAGAAAATTTATGCTTTTTTTTTCTGAAATAACTGAAATTTCTGCAATTTTGTCCCAAAATAAGGGAAATTTCTGAGTTTTGCCACAAAATAAGGAGAATTTCTGTCTTTTTGCCCCAACATATAAGGAATTTCTGCCTTTTTGCCCCACAATTAGAGGAATTTCTGCAATTTTGTCCAAAATACGGGGAATTTCTGCCTTTTTCTCTGAAAATAAGAAGAATGCATACATTTTTGCCATAAAAAAGTAAAATTTTTTGATTTTTGCTCCAAAATAAGAAGAATTTCTGCTTTTTTCCTCTAAATAATTCGAATTTCTGTTTTTTCCCCCAAAACAAATAGAATTTCTGTTATTTTTGCCCCAAAATAAAGAAAATTTATGATTTATTACCCTGAAATAAGTGAAATTTCTGCAATTTTGCCTCTAAATAAGAGAAATTTCTGCCATTTTGCACCCAAATAAGGGGAATTTCATCCTTTTTACCTCAAAATAAGGGGAATTTCTGCATTTTTGCTTCAAAATATGAGAAATTTCTGCCTTTTTGCCCCAAAATAAAAAAATTTCTGCTTTTTTTCCCTGAAATAAGTGAAATTTCTGCAATTTTGCCCCAAAATAAGTGAAATTTCTGCAATTTGGCCCCAAAATATGGGAAATTTCTGGAATTTTGCCCCAAAATAAATGGAATTTCTGAGTTTTGCCCCAAAATAAGAAGAATGTCTGTCTTTTTGCCCCACAATTAGGGGAATTTCTGCAATGTTGCTCAAAATACAGGGAATTTCTGCCTTTTTGCCTGAAAATAAAAAGAATGCATACCTTTTTGCCATAAAAAAAGGGAAATTTCTTAATTTTTGCTCCAAAATAAGGGGTATTTCTGCATTTTTGACTCTAAATAAGTGGAATTTCTGTCTTTTTCCCCCAAAACAAAGGGAATTTCTGTCTTTTTTGTTCCAAAATAAGGAAAATTTCTTACTTATTATTCTGAAATAAGTGAAATTTCTGCAATTTTGCCCCAAAATAAGGGAAATTACTGCCTTTTTGCCCACAAATAAGGGGAATTTCAGCCTTTTTATCTCAAAATAAGGGGAATTTCTGCATTTTTACCACAAAATATTAGGAATTTCTGTTTTTTGCCCCAAAATAAGGAAAATTTCTGCCTTTTTTCCCTGAAATAAGTGAAATTTCTGCAATTTTGCCCCAAAATAAGTGAAATTTCTGAAATTTTGCCCTAAAATAAGGTAAATTTCTGGAATTTTGCACCAAATAAGTGGAATTTCTGAGTTTCGCCCCAAAATAAGGAGAATTTCTGTCTTTTTGCCCAACATATATGGAATTTCTACATTTTTGCCCGACAATTAGGGGAATTTCTGCAATTTTGCTCCAAAATACAAGGAATTTTTGCCTTTTTGCCCGAAAATAAGTAGAATGCATACCTTTTTGCCATAAAAAAAGAAAATTTCTTCATTTTTGCTCCAAAATAAGGAAAATTTCTGCTTTTATGCCTCTAAATAAGTGGTATTTCGGTCTTTTTCCTCCAAAACAAAGGGAATTTCTGTCTTTTTTGCCCCAAAATAAAAAAAAATTTCTGACTTATTACCCTGAAATAAGTGAGATTTCTGCAAATTTGCCCCAAAATAAGGGAAATTTCGGCCTTTTTACCCCCAAATAAGGGGAATTTCACCCTTTTTACCTCAAAATAAAGGGAAATACTGTATTTTTGCCACAAAATATTAGGAATTTCTGCCTTTTTGCCCCAAAATAAGGAAAATTTCTGCCTTTTTTCCCTAAAATAAGTGAAATTTCCGCAATTTTGGCCCAAAATAAGTGAAATTTCTGCCTTTTTGCCCCCAAATAAGGGGAATTTTAGCCTTTTTACCTCAAAATAAGGGGAATTTCTGAATTTTTGCCCCAAAATAAGAAAAATTTCTGAAATTTGTACCAAAATAAAAGAAATTTCTGCATTTTTGCTTCCAAAAAGAAAATTTTCTATTTTTTTTTCTGAAAATAAGTCAAATTTTTGAAATTTTGGCCCAAAATAAGTGAAATTTCTAGAATTTTGCCCCAAAATAAGTGAAATTTCTGGAATTTTGCCCCAAAATAAGTGGAATTTCTGAGTTTTACCCCAAAATAAGGAGAATTTCTGTCTTTTTGCCCCAACATATAGGGAATTTCTGCCTTTTTGCACCACAATTAGGGGAATTTCTGCAATTTTGCTCCAAAATATGGGGAATTTCTGCCTTTTTGCCCGAAAATAAGAATGCATACCTTTTTGCCATAAAAAAGGAAAATTTCTTCATTTTTGCTCCAAAATAAAAGGAATTTCTGCCTTTTTGACTCTAAATAAGTGGAATTTCTGTCTTTTCCCCCAAAACAAAGGGAATTTCTGTTTTTTTTGTTCCATAATAATGAAAATTTCTGACTTATTACCCTGAAGTAAGTGAAATTTCTACAATTTTGCCCCAAAAAAGGGAAAATTTCTGCCTTTTTGCCCCCAAATAAGGGGAATTTCAGCATTTTTACCTCAAAATAAGGGGAATTTCTGCATTTTTGCCACAAAATATTAGGAATTTCTGCCTTTTTGCCCCAAAATAAGGAAAATTTCTGCCGTTTTTTCCTGAAATAAGTGAAATTTCTGAAAATTTGCCCCAAAATAAGTGAAATTTCTGCAATTTTTGCCCCAAAATAAGGCAAATTTCTGCAATTTTGTAACAAAATAAAAGAAATTTCTGCCTTTTCGCTTCCAAATAAGAAAATTTCTGCTTTTTTTCTGAAATAAGTGAAATTTCTGAAATTTTTCCCCAAAATAAGTGAAATTTCTACAATTTTGCCCCAAAATAAGTGAAATTTCTGGAATTTTGCCTCAAAATAATAAAAATTTCATAGTTTTGACCCAAAATAAGGAGAATTTCTGTCTTTTTGCCTCAACATATAGGGAATTTCTGCCTTTTTGCCCCACAATTATGGCAATTTCTGCAATTTTGCTCCAAAATACGGGTATTTCTACCTTTTTGCCCGAAAATAAGAAGAATGCATACCTTTTTGCCATAAAAAAGGAAAATTTCTTCATTTTTGCTCCAAAATAAGGGGAATTTCTGCTTTTATGCCTCTAAATATGTGGAATTTCTGTCTTTGTCCCCCAATACAAATAGAATTTCTGTCTTTTTGCTCCAAAATAAGGAAAATTTGTGACTTATTACCCTGAAATAAGTTAAATTTCTGCAATTTTCCCCCAAATAAGTGAAATTTCTGCAATTTGCCCCAAAATAAGTGAAATTTCTACAATTTTGTGCCAAAATAAGTGAAATTTCTGGAAATTTGCCACAAAATAAGTGGAATTTCTGAGTTTTGCCCCAAAATAAGGAGAATTTCTGTCTTTTTGCCTCAACATATAGGGAATTTCTGCCTTTTTGCCCCACAATTAGGGGAATTTCTGCAATTTTGCTCCAAAATATGGGGAATTTCTGCCTTTTTGCCCGAAAATAAGAATGCATACCTTTTTGCCATAAAAAAGGGAAATTTCTTCATTTTTGCTCCAAAATAAAGGGAATTTTTGCTTTTTTGCCTCTAAATAAGTGGAATTTCTGTCTTTTTCCCCCAAAACAAAGGTAATTTCTCTCTTTTTTGCCCAAAAATAAAAAAAATTTCTGACTTATTACCCTGAAGTAAGTGAAATTTATGCAATTTTGCCCCAAAATAAGGGGAATTTCTGCATTTTTGTCTCTAAATAAGTGGAATTTATGTATTTTTCCCCCAAAACAAAGGGAATTTATGTCTTTTTTGCGCAAAATAAGGAAAATTTCTGACTTATTACCATGAAATAAGGGAAATTTCTGGAATTTTGCCCCAAATAAGGGAAATTTCTGCCTTTTTGCCCGAAAATAAGAAGAATGCATAACTATTTGCTATAAAAAAGGAAAATTTCTTCATTTTTGCTCCAAAATAAAGAGAATTTTTGCTTTTATGCCTCTAAATATGTGGAATTTCTGTCTTTGTCCCCCAAAACAAAGGGAATTTCTGTATTTTTGCCCCAAAATAAGGAAAATTTCTGACTTATTACCCTGAAATATGTGAAATTTCTGCAATTTTTCCCCAAAATAAAAGAAATTTCTCCCTTTTTGCCCCCAAATAACGGGAATTTCAGCCTTTTTACCTCAAAATAAGGGGAATTTCTGCATTATTGCCCCAAAATATGGGAAATTTCTGCCTTTTTGCCCAAAATAAAAAAATTTTCTGCAATTTTGTACCAAAATAAAAGAAATTTTTGCCTTTTTGCCCCAGAAGAAGAAAATTTCTGCTTTTATTCCCTTAAATAAGTGAAATTTCTGCAATTTTGCCCCAAAATAAGTGAAATTTCTGCAATTTTAGCCCAAAATAAGGGAAATTTCTGGAATTGTGCCTTAAAATAAGTGGAATTTCTGAGTTTTGCCCCAAAATAAGAAGAATTTCTGTCTTTATGCCATAAAATATAGGGAATTTCTGCCTTTTTGCCCCACAATTAGAGGAAATTCTGCAATTTTGCTCCAAAATACGAGAAATTTCTGGTATTTGCCAGAAAATAAGAAGAATGCATACCTTTTTGCCATAAAAAAGGGAAATTTCTTCATTTTTGCTCCAAAACAAAGGGAATTTCTGTCTTTTTTGCCCCAAAATAAAAAAAATTTCTGACTTATTACCCTGACATAAGTGAAATTTCTCCAATTTTGCCCCAATATAAGTGAAATTTCTGCAATTTTGCCCCAAAATAAGGAAAATTTCTGCCTTTTTTCCCTGAAATATGTGAAATTTCTGCAATTTTGCCCCAAAATAAAGGAAATGTCTGCCTTTTTGCCCCCAAATAAGGGAATTTCATCCTTTTTACCTCAAAAAAAGGGGAATTTCTGCATTTTTGCCCTAAAATATGGGAAATTTCTGCCTTTTTGCCCCAAAATAAAAAAATTTCTGAAACTTTTTACCAAAATATAAGAAATTTCTGCCTTTTTGCCCCAAAATAAAATAATTTCTGATTTTTTTCCCATAAATAAGTGAAATTTCTGGAATTTTGCCCCAAAATAAGTGAAATTTCTGCAATTTTGCCCCAAAATAAGGAAAATTTCTGGAATTTTGCCCCAAAATAAGTGGAATTTCTGAGTTTTGCCTGAAAACAATGAAGGATTTCTGTCTTTTTGCACTAACATATAGGGAATATCTGCCTTTTTGCCCCACAATTAGGGGAATTTCTGCAATTTTGCTCCAAATTACGGGGAATTTCTGCTTTTTAGCCTAAAAATAAGGGGAATGTATACCTTTTGCTACAAAAAAGGGAAATTTCTTCATTTTTGCTAAAAAATAAAAGGACTTTCTGCTTTTTTGCCTCTAAAAAAGTAGAATTTCTGTGTTTTCCCCTCAAAACAAAGGGAATTTCTGTGTTTTTTGCCCAAAATAAGGAAAATTTCTGACTTATTACCCTGAAATAAGTGAAATTTCTGCAATTTTGCCCCAAAATAAGGGAAATTTCTGCCTTTTTGCCCCCAAATAAGGGGAATTTCAGCCTTTTTCCTCAAAATAAGAAGAATTTCTGCATTTTTGCCCCAAAATATGGGAAATTTCTGCATTTTTGCTCCAAAATAAGAAAAATTTCTGCAATTTTGTACCAAAATAAAAGAAATTTCTTCCTTTTTGCCCCAAAATAAGAAAATTTCTGCTTTTTTTTTTCTGCAATAAGTGAAATTTCTGCAATTTTGCCCCAAAATAGGTGAAATTTCAGCAATTTTCCCCCAAAATAAGGGAAATTTCTGGAATTTTGCCCTAAAATAAGTAAACTTCTGAGTTTTGCCCGAAAATAAGGAGAATTTTTGTCTTTTTGCACAAACATATAGGGAATTTCTGCCTTTTTGTTCCACAATTAGGGGAATTTTTTCAATTTTCCTCCAAAATATGGGGAATTTCTGCCTTTTTGCCCAAAAATAAGAAGAATGCATACCTTTTTGCCATAAAAAAGGGAAATTTCTTCATTT
The DNA here is from genome assembly GCF_963924665.1 of Micromys minutus. NCBI lineage: Eukaryota > Metazoa > Chordata > Mammalia > Rodentia > Muridae > Micromys > Micromys minutus. The sequence goes on from NW_027667706.1 coordinate 128,195, forward strand.
ATGCTCCAAAATTAGGAAAATTTCTGCTTTTTTGCCTCTAAATAAGTGGAATTTCTGTCTTTTTCCCCCAAAACAAAGGGAATTTCTGTATTTTTTGCCCCAAGATAAGGAAAATTTCTGACTTATTACCCTGAATTAAGTGAAATTGCTGAAATTTTGCCTCAAAATAAAAATTTCTCTTTCTTTGCCTTCAAATAATGGGAATTTCATCCTTTTTACGTCAAAATAAGGGAAATTTCTGCATTTTTGCCCCAAAATATGGGAAATTTCTGCGTTTTTTCCCTAAAATAAAAAAAAATTTCTTCAATTTTGTACCAAAATAAAAGAAATTTCTGCCTTTTTGCCTCAAAATAAAAAATTTCTGCTTTTTTTCTGAAATAAGTGAAATTTCTGCAATTTTGCCCAAAATAAGTGAAATTTCTGCAATTTTTCCCCAAAATAAGGGAAATTTCTGGAATTTTGCCCCAAAATAAGTGGTATTTCTGAGTTTTGCCCCAAAATAAGGAGAATTTCTGCCTTTTTGCCCCAACATATAGGGAATTTCTGCCTTGTTGCCCCACAATTAGGGGAATTTCTTCAACTTTGCTCCAAAATACGGGGAATTTCTGCATTTTTGCCCAAAAATAAGTAGAATTCATAGCTTTTTGCCATAAAAAAGGGAAATTTCTTCATATTTGCTTCAAAATGAGGGGAATTTCTACTTTTTTGCCTCTAAATAAGAGGAATTTCTGTCTTTTTTCCCCAAAACAAAAGGAATTTCTGTCTCTTTGCCCCAAAATAAGGAAAATTTCTGACTTTTTTCCCTGAAATAAGTGAAATTTCTGCAATTTTGCCCCAAAATAAGTGAAATTTCTGCTTTTTTGCCTCCAAATAAATGAATTTCAGACTTTTTACCCCAAAATAAAAGGAATTTCTGCATTTTTGCACCAAAATATGGGAAATTTCTGCCTTTTTGCCCCAAAATAAGAAAAATTTCTGCAATTTTGTACCAAAATAAAAGAAATTTCTGCCTTTTGCCCAAAAATAAGAAAATTTCTGCTTTTTTTCTGAAATAACTGAAATTTCTGCAATTTTACCCCAAAATAAGTGAAATTCCTGAGTTTTGCCACAAAATAAGGAGAATTTCTGTTTTTTTGGCCCAACATATAATAAATTTCTGCCTTTTTGCCCCACAATAAGGGGAATTTCTGCAATTTTGCTCCAAAATACGGGGAATTTCTGCCTTTTTGTCTGAAAATAAGAAGAATGCATACCTTTTTGCCATAAAAAAAGGAAATTTTTTTCATTTTTGCTCCAAAATAAGAATTTCTGCTTTCTTACTCTAAATAATTCGAATTTCTGTTTTTTCCCCCAAAACAAAGGGAATTTCTTTCTTTTTTGCCCCAAAATAAAGAAAATTTCTGATTTATTACCTGAAATAATGAAATTTCTGCAATTTTGCCTCAAAATAAGAGAAATTTCTGCCTTTTTGCCCCCAAATAAGGGGAATTTCAGCCTTTTTACCTCAAAATACGGAAAATTTCTGCATTTTTGCTTCAAAATATGGGAAATTTCTGCCTTTTTGCCCCAAAATAAGAAAATTTTTGCTTTTTTTCCTTGAAATAAGTGAAATTTCTGAAATTTTGCCCCAAAATAAGTGAAATTTCTGCAATTTGGCCCCAAAATAAGTGAAATTTCTGCAATTTGGCCCCAAAATATGGGAAATTTCTGGAATTTTGCCCCAAAATAAGTGGAATTTCTCAGTTTTGCCCCAAAATAAGAAGAATGTCTGTTTTTTTGCCACAACATATAGGGAATTTCTGCCTTTTTGCCCCACAATTAGGGGAATTTCTGCAATGTTGCTCAAAATACAGGGAATTTCTGCCTTTTTGCCTGAAAATAAGAAGAATGCATACCTTTTTGCCATAAAAAAGGAAAATTTCTTCATTTTTGCTTCAAAATAAGGGGAATTTCTGCCTTTTTGACTCTAAATAAGTGGAATTTCTGTCTTTTTCCCCCAAAACAAAGGGAATTTCTGTCTTTTTTCTTCCAAAATAAAAAAAATTCTTACTTATTACCCTGAAATAACTGAAATTTCTTCAATTTTGCCCCAAAATAAGGGAAATTACTGCCTTTTTGCCCCCAAATAAGGGTAATTTCAGCCTTTTTACCTCAAAATAAGGGGAATTTCTGCATTTTTGCCACAAAATATTAGGAATTTCTGCTTTTTGCCCCAAAATAAGGAAAATTTCTGCCTTTTTTCCCTGAAATAAGTGAAATTTCTGCAATTTTGCCCCAAAATAAGTGAAATTTCTGCAATTTTGTTCTAAAATAAGGTAAATTTCTGGAATTTTGCCCCAAATAAGTGGAATTTCTGAGTTTCGCCCCAAAATAAGGAGAATTTCTGTCTTTTTGCCCCAACATATAGGGAATTTCTACCTTTTTGCCCGACAATTAGGGGAATTTCTGCAATTTGCTCCAAAATACGGGGAATTTCTGCCTTTTTGCCCGAAAATAAGAAGAATGCATACCTTTTTGCCATAAAAAAGGGAAATTTCTTCATTTTTGCTCCAAAATAAGGAAAATTTCTGCTTTTTTGCCTCTAAATAAGTGGTATTTCTGTCTTTTTCCCCCAAAACAAAGGGAATTTCTGTCTTTTTTGCCCCAAAATATGGAAAATTTCTTACTTATTACCCTGAAATAAGTGAAATTTCTGCAATTTTGCCCCAAAATAAGCGAAATTTCGGCATTTTTACCCCCAAATAAGGGGAATTTCACCCTTTTTACCTCAAAATAAAGGGAATTTCTGCATTTTTGCCACAAAATATTAGGAATTTCTGCTTTTTTGCCCCAAAATAAGGAAAATTTCTGCCTTTTTTCCCCTGAAATAAGTTAAATTTCCACAAGTTTGGCCCAAAATAAGTGAAATTTCTACCTTTTTGCCCCCAAATAAGGGGAATTTTAGCCTTTTTACCTCAAAATAAGGAGAATTTCTGAATTTTTGCCCTAAAATATGGGAAATTTCTGCCTTTTTGCCCCAAAATAAGAAAAATTTCTGCAATTTTGTACCAAAATAAAAGAAATTTCTGCCTTTTTGCTTCCAAATAGAAAAATTTCTACTTTTTTTTCTGAAAAAGTGAAATTTCTGAAATTTTGCCCCAAAATAAGTGAAATTTCTACAATTTTTCCCCAAAATAAGTAAAATTTCTGGAATTTTGCCCCAAAATAAGTAGAATTTCTGTCTTTTTCCCCCAAAACAAAGGGAATTTCTGTATTTTTTGCCCCAAGATAAGAAAAATTTCTGACTTATTACCCTGAAATAAGTGAAATTGCTCCAATTTTGCCTCAAAATAAGAAAAATTTCTCCCTTTTTGCTCCCAAATAAGGGGAATTTCAGCCTTTTTACGTCAAAAAAAGGGAAATTTCTGCAGTTTTGCCCCAAAATATGGGAAATTTCTGCGTTTTTGCCCCAAAATAAGAAAAATTTCTTCAATTTTGTACCAAAATAAAAGAAATTTCTGCCTTTTTGCCCCAAAATAAAAAAATTCTGCTTTTTTTCTGAAATAAGTGAAATTTCTGCAATTTTGCCCAAAATAAGTGAAATTTCTGGAATTTTGCCTCAAAATAAGTGGAATTTCTGAGTTTTGCCACAAAATAAGGAGAATTTCTGTCCTTTTGCCCCAACATATAGGGAATTTCTGCCTTTTTGCCCCACAATTAGCGGAATTTCTGCAATTTTGCTACAAAATATGGGGAATTTCTGCCTTTTTGCCCAAAAATAAGAAGAATGCATACATTTTTGCCTTAAAAAAGGGAAATTTCCTCATTATTGCTCCAAAATAAGGGGAATTTCTGCGTTTTTGCCTCTAAATAAGTGGAATTTCTGTCTTTTTCCCCCCAAAAAAAGGGAAATTCTGTATTTTTTGCCCCAAGATAAGGAAAATTTCTGACTTATCACCCTGAAATAAGTGAAATTGCTGTATTTTGCCTCAAAATAAGAAAAATTTCTCTCTTTTTGCCCCCAAATAAGGAGAATTTCAGCCTTTTTACGTCAAAAAAAGGGAAATTTCTGCATTTTTGCCCCAAAATATGGGAACTTTCTGCGTTTTTGCCCCAAAATAAGAAATTTTTCTTCAATTTTGTACCAAAATAAAAGAAATTTCTGCCTTTTTCCCCCAAAATAAAAAAAATTCTGCTTTTTTCTGAAATAAGTAAAATTTCTGCAATTTTGCCCAAAATAAGTGAAATTTCTGCAATTTTGCCCCAGAATGAAGGAAATTTCTGGAATTGTGCCTCAAAATAAGTGGTATTTCTGAGTTTTGCCACAAAATAAGGAGAATTTCTGTCCTTTTGCCCCAACATATAGGGAATTTCTGCCTTTTTGCCCCACAATTAGGGGAATTTCTGCAATTTTGCTCCAAAATAAGGGGAATTTCTGCCTTTTTGTCCGAAAATAAGAAGAATGCATACCTTTTTGCCATAAAAAAGGGAAATTTCTTCATTTTTGCTCCAAAATGAGGGGAATTTCTGCATTTGCCTCTAAATAAGTGAAATTTCTGTCTTTTTCCCCCAAAACAAAGGAAATTTCTGTCTTTTTTGCCCAAAAATAAGGAAAATTTCTGACTTATTACCCTGAAATAAGTGAAATTTCTGCAATTTTTTCTCAAAATAAAGGAAATTTCTGCCTTTCTGCCCCCAAATAAGGGGAATTTCAGCCTTTTTACCTCAAAATAAGGGGAATTTCTGCTTTTTTCCCTCTAAATAAGTGGAATTTCTGTCTTTTTTCTCTAAAACAAAAGGAATTTCTGTCTTTTTGCCCCAAAAAAAGGAAAATTTCTGAATTTTTTTCTTTAAATAAGTGAAATTTCTGCTTTTTTGCCCCCAAATAAGGGAATTTCAGACTTTTTACCCCAAAATAAGGGGAATTTCTGCATTTTTGCCCCAAAATATGGGAAATTTTGCCTTTTTGCCCCAAAATAAGAAAAATTTCTGCAATTTTGTACCAAAATAAAAGAAATTTCTGCCTTTTTGCCCCAAAATAAGAAAATTTATGCTTTTTTTTTTCTGAAATAACTGAAATTTCTGCAATTTTGCCCCAAAATAAGTGAAATTTCTGAGTTTTGCCACAAAATAAGGAGAATTTCTGTCTTTTTGCCCCAACATATAAGGAATTTCTGCCTTTTTGCCCCACAATTAGAGGAATTTCTGCAATTTAGGCTCCAAAATACGGGGAATTTCAGCCTTTTTGTCCGAAAATAAGAAGAATGCATACCTTTTTGCCATAAAAAAGGGAAATTTTTTCATTTTTGCTCTAAAATAAGAAGAATTTCTGCTTTTTTCCTCTAAAAATTCGAATTTCTGTTTTTTTCCCCAAAACAAATAGAATTTCTGTCTTTTTTGCCCCAAAATAAAGAAAATTTCTGATTTATTACCCTGAAATAAGTGAAATTTCTGCAATTTTGCCTCTAAATAAGAGAAATATCTGCCTTTTTGCACCCAAATAAGGGGAATTTCAGCCTTTTTACCTCAAAATAAGGGGAATTTCTGCATTTTTGCTTCAAAATATGGGAAATTTCTGCATTTTTGCCCCAAAATAAAAAAATTTCTGCTTTTTTTCCCTGAAATAAGTGAAATTTCTGAAATTTTGCCCCAAAATAAGTGAAATTTCTGCAATTTGGCCCCAAAATATGGGAAATTTCTGGAATTTTGCCCCAAAATAAGTGGAATTTCTCAGTTTTGCCCCAAAATAAGAAGAATGTCTGTCTTTTTGCCCCAACATATAGGGAATTTCTGCATTTTTGCCCCACAATTAGGGGAATTTCTGCAATGTTGCTCAAAATACAGGGAATTTCTGCCTTTTTGCCTGAAAATAAAAAGAATGCATACGTTTTTGCCATAAAAAAGGGAAATTTCTTCATTTTTGCTTCAAAATAAGGGGAATTTCTGCCTTTTTGACTCTAAATAAGTGGAATTTCTGTCTTTTTCCCCCAAAACAAAGGGAATTTCTGTCTTTTTTGCCCCAAAATAAGGAAAATTTCTGACTTATTACCCTGAAATAAGTGAAATTTCTTCAATTTTGCCCCAAAATAAGGGAAATTACTGCTTTTTTGCCCCCAAATAAGGGTAATTTCAGCCTTTTTACCTCAAAATAAGGGGAATTTCTGCATTTTTGCCACAAAATATTAGGAATTTCTGCTTTTTGCCCCAAAATAAGGAAAATTTCTGCCTTTTTTCCCTGAAATAAGTGAAATTTCTGCAATTTTGCCCCAAAATAAGTGAAATTTCTGCAATTTTGTTCTAAAATAAGGTAAATTTCTGGAATTTTGCCCCAAATAAGTGGAATTTCTGAGTTTTGCCCCAAAATAAGGAGAATTTCTGTCTTTTTGCCCCAACATATAGGGAATTTCTACCTTTTTGCCCGACAATTAGGGGAATTTCTGAAATTTTGCTCCAAAATACGGGGAATTTCTGCCTTTTTGCCCGAAAGTAAGAAGAATGCATACCTTTTTGCCATAAAAAAGGGAAATTTCTTCATTTTTGCTCCAAAATAAGGAAAATTTCTGCTTTTTTGCCTCTAAATAAGTGGTATTTCTGTCTTTTTCCCCCAAAACAAAGGGAATTTCTGTCTTTTTTGCCCCAAAATATGGAAAATTTCTTACTTATTACCCTGAAATAAGTGAAATTTCTGCAATTTTGCCCCAAAATAAGCGAAATTTCAGTAGTTTTACCCCCAAATAAGGGGAATTTCACCCTTTTTACCTCAAAATAAAGGGAATTTCTGCATTTTTGCCACAATATATTAGGAATTTCTGCCTTTTTGCCCCAAAATAAGGAAAATTTCTGCCTTTTTTCCCTGAAATAAGTGAAATTTCCGCAAGTTTGGACCAAAATAAGTGAAATTTCTGCTTTTTTGCCCCCAAATAAGGGGAATTTTAGCTTTTTTACCTCAAAATAAGGGGAATTTCTGCATTTTTGCCCCAAAATATGGGAAATTTCTGCCTTTTTGCCCCAAAATAAGAAAAATTTCTGCAATTTTGTAACAAAATAAAAGAAATTTATGCCTTTTTGCTTCCAAATAGAAAAATTTCTACTTTTTTTCTGAAAAAAAGTGAAATTTCTGAAATTTTGCCCCAAAATAAGTGAAATTTCTACAATTTTGCCCCAAAATAAGTGAAATTTCTGGAATTTTGCCCCAAAATAAGTGGAATTTCTGTCTTTTTCCCCCAAAACAAAGGGAATTTCTGTATTTTTTGCCCCAAGATAAGGAAAATTTCTGACTTATTACCCTGAAATAAGTGAAATTGCTGCAATTTTGCCTCAAAATAAGAGAAATTTCTCCCTTTTTGCCCCCAAATAAGGGGAATTTCAGCCTTTTTACGTCAAAAAAAGGGAAATTTCTGCAGTTTTGCCCCAAAATATGGGAAATTTCTGCGTTTTTGCCCCAAAATAAGAAAAATTTCTTCAATTTTGTACCAAAATAAAAGAAATTTCTGCCTTTTTGCTCCAAAATAAAAAAAATTCTGCTTTTTTTCTGAAATAAGTGAAATTTCTGCAATTTTGCCCAAAATAAGTGAAATTTCTGCAATTTTTCCACAAAATAAGGGAAATTTCTGGAATTTTGCCTCAAAATAAGTGGTATTTTTGAGTTTTGCCACAAAATAAGGAGAATTTCTGTCCTTTTGCCCCAACATATAGGGAATTTCTGCCTTTTTGCCCCACAATTAGGGGAATTTCTGCAATTTTGCTCCAAAATACGGGGAATTTCTGCCTTTTTGTCCGAAAATAAGAAGAATGCATACCTTTTTGCCATAAAAAAGGGAAATTTCTTCATTTTTGCTCCAAAATAAGGGGAATTTCTGCATTTGCCTCTAAATAAGTGGAATTTCTGTCTTTTTCCCAAAAAAACAAAGGGAATTTCTGTCTTTTTTGCCCCAAAATAAGGAAAATTTCTGACTTATTACCCTGAAATAAGTGAAATTTCTGCAATTTTGCCTCAAAATAAAGGAAATTTCTGCCTTTTTGCCCCAAAATAAGGGGAATTTCATCCTTTTTACCTCAAAATAAGGGGAATTTCTGCTTTTTTGCCTCTAAATAAGTGGAATTTCTGTCTTTTTTCTCTAAAACAAAAGGAATTTCTGTCTTTTTGCCCCAAATTAAGGAAAATTTCTGACTTATTTTCCTTAAATAAGTGAAATTTCTGCTTTTTTGCCCCCAAATAAGGGAATTTCAGACATTTTACCCCAAAATAAGGGGAATTTCTGCATTTTTGCCCCAAAATATGGGAATTTTCTGCCTTTTTGCCCCAAAATAAGAAAATTTCTGCTTTTTTTTTTCTGAAATAACTGAAATTTCTGCAATTTTGTCCCCAAATAAGTGAAATTTCTGTGTTTTGCCACAAAATAAGGAGAATTTCTGTCTTTTTGCCCCAACATATAAGGAATTTCTGCCTTTTTGCCCCACAATTAGAGGAATTTCTGCAATTTTGCTCCAAAATACGGGGAATTCCTGCCTTTTTGTCTGAAAATAAGAAGAATGCATAACTTTTTGCCATAAAAAAGTAAAATTTTTTTATTTTTGCTCCAAAATATGAAGAATTTCTGCTTTTTTCCTCTAAATAATTCGAATTTCTGTTTTTTCCCCGAAAACAAATAGAATTTCTGTTATTCTTGCCCCAAAATAAAGAAAATTTCTGATTTATTTCCCTGAAATAAGTGAAATTTCTGCAATTTTGCCTCAAAATAAGAGAAATTTCTGCGTTTTTGCACCCAAATAAGGGGAATTTCAGCATTTTTACCTCAAAATAAGGGGAATTTCTGCATTTTTCTTCAAAATATGGGAAATTTCTGCCTTTTTGCTCCAAAATAAAAAAATTTCTGCTTTTTTTCCCTGAAATAAGTGAAATTTCTGAAATTTTGCCCCAAAATAAGTGGAATTTCTGAGTTTTGCCCCAAAATAAGAAGAATGTCTGTCTTTTTGCCCCAACATATAGGGAATTTCTGCCATTTAGCCCCACAATTAGGGGAATTTCTGCAATGTTGCTCAAAATACAGGGAATTTCTGCCTTTTTGCCTGAAAATAAGAAGAATGCATAACTTTTTGCCATAAAAAAAGGGAAATATCTTCATTTTTGCTCCAAAATAAGGGGTATTTCTGCCTTTTTGATTCTAAATAAGTGGAATATCTGTCTTTTTCCCATAAAACAAAGGGAATTTCTGTCTTTTTTGTTCCAAAATAAGGAAAATTTCTTACTTATTACCCTGAAATAAGTGAAATTTCTGCAATTTTGCCCCAAAATAAGGGAAATTACTGCCTTTTTGCCCACAAATAAGGGGAATTTCTGCCTTTTTACCTCAAAATAAGGGGAATTTCTGCATTTTTACTACAAAATATTAGGAATTTCTGTTTTTTGCCCCAAAATAAGGAAAATTTCTGCTTTTTTTCCCTGAATAAGTGAAATTTCTGCAATTTTGCCCCAAAATAAGTGAAATTTCTGCAATTTTGCCCTAAAATAAGGTAAATTTCTGGAATTTTACCCCAAATAAGTGGAATTTCTGAGTTTCGCCCCAAAATAAAGAGAATTTCTGTCTTTTTGCCCCAACATATATGGAATTTCTACCTTTTTGCCTGACAATTAGGGGAATTTCTGCAATTTTGCTCCAAAATACAAGGAATTTTTACCTTTTTGCCATAAAAAAGGGAAATTTCTTAATTTTTGCTCCAAAATAAGGAAAATTTCTGCTTTTTTGCCTCTAAATAAGTGGTATTTTGGTCTTTTTCCTCCAAAACAAAGGGAATTTCTGTCTTTTTTGCCCCAAAATAAAAAAAATTTCTGACTTATTAACCTGAAATAAGTTAAATTTCTGCAATTTTGCCCCAAAATAATGGAAATTTCGGCCTTTTTACCCCCAAATAAGGGGAATTTCACCCTTTTTACCTCAAAATAAAGGGAATTTCTTTATTTTTGCCACAAAATATTAGGAATTTCTGCTTTTTTGCCCCTAAATAAGGAAAATTTCTGCCTTTTTTTCCTGAAATAAGTGAAATTTCCGCAATTTTGGCCCAAAATAAGTGGAATTTCTGCCTTTTTGCCCCCAAATAAGGGGAATTTTAGCCTTTTTACCTCAAAATAAGGGGAATTTCTAAATTTTTGCCCCAAAATAAGAAAAATTTCTGCAATTTTGTACCAAAATAAAAGAAATTTCTGCATTTTTGCTTCCAAATAGAAAAATTTCTATTTTTTTTTCTGAAAATAAGTGAAATTTCTGAAATTTTGGCCCAAAATAAGTGAAATTTCTAGAATTTTGCCCCAAAATAAGTGAAATTTCTGGAATTTTGCCCCAAAATAAGTGGAATTTCTGAGTTTTACCACAAAATAAGGAGAATTTCTGTCTTTTTGCCCCAATATATAGGCAATTTCTGCCTTTTTGCCCCATAATTAGGGGAATTTCTGAAATTTTGCTCCAAAAGACGGGGAATTTCTGCCTTTTTTCCCGAAAATAAGAATGCATACCTTTTTGCCATAAAAAAGGAAACTTTCTTCATTTTTGCTCCAAAATAAAAGGAATTTCTGCCTTTTTGACTCTAAATAAGTGGAATTTCTGTCTTTTTCCCCCAAAACAAAGGGAATTTCTGTCTTTTTTGTTCCAAAATAAGGAAAATTTCTGACTTATTACCCTGAAGTAAGTGAAATTTCTACAATTTTGCCCCCCAAAAAGGGAAATTTCTGCCTTTTTTGCCCCCAAATATAGGAAATTTCAGCCTTTTTACCTCAAAATAAGGGGAATTTCTGCATTTTTGCCACAAAATATTAGGAATTTCTGCCTTTTTGCCCCAAAATAAGGAAAATTTCTGCCTTTTTTTCCTGAAATACGTGAAATTTCTGAAATTTTGCCCCAAAATAAGTGAAATTTCTGCAATTTTGCCCCAAAATAAGGGAAATTTCTGCAATTTTGTAACAAAATAAAAGAAATTTCTGCCTTTTTGCTTCCAAATAAGAAAATTTCTGCTTTTTTTCTGAAATAAGTGAAATTTCTGAAATTTTTCCCCAAAATAAGTGAAATTTTACAATTTTGCCCCAAAATAAGTGAAATTTCTGGAATTTTGCCTCAAAATAATTCGAATTTCATAGTTTTGACCCAAAATAAGGAGAATTTCTGTCTTTTTGCCTCAACATATAGGGAATTTCTGCCTTTTTGCCCCACAATTATGCCAATTTCTGCAATTTTGCTCCAAAATACAGGGAATTTCTGCCTTTTTGCCCGAAAATAAGAAGAATGCATACCTTTTTGCCATAAAAAAGGAAAATTTCTTCTTTTTTGCTCTAAAATAAGGGGAATTTCTGCTTTTATGCCTCTAAATATGTGGAATTTATGTCTTTGTCCCCCAATACAAATAGAATTTCGGTCTTTTTGCTCCAAAATAAGGAAAATTTGTGACTTATTACCCAAATAAGTTAAATTTCTTCAATTTTGCCCCAAAATAAGTGAAATTTCTGCAATTTTGCCCCAAAATAAGAGAAATTTCTGGAATTTTGCCTTAAAATATGTGGAATTTCTGAGTTTTGCCCCAAAATAAGAAGAATTTCTGTCTTTATGCCATAAAATATAGGGAATTTCTGCCTTTTTACCCCACAATTAGAGGAATTTCTGCAATTTTGATCCAAAATACAGGAAATTTCTGGTTTTTGCCCGAAAATAAGAAGAATGCATACCTTTTTGCCATAAAAAAGAAAAATTTCTTCATTTTTGCTCCAAAATAAGGGGAATTTCTGCTTTTTTGGCTCTAAATAAGTGGAATTTCTGTCTTTTTCCCCCAAAACAAAGGGAATTCCTGTCTTTTTTGCCCCAAATTAAAAAAAATTTCTGACTTATTACCCTGACATAAGTGAAATTTCTCCAATTTTCCCCCAAAATAAGTGAAATTTCTGCAATTTTGCCCCAAAATAAGGAAAATTTCTGACTTATTACCCTGAAATAAGTGAAATATCTGCAATTTTGCCCCAAAATAAAGGAAATTTCTGCCTTTTTGCCCCCAAATAAGGGGAATTTCAGCCTTTTTACTCAAAATAAGAAGAATTTCTGCATTTTTGCCCCAAAATATGGGAAATTTCTGCATTTTTGCTCCAAAATAAGAAAAATTTCTGCAATTTTGTACCAAAATAAATGAAATGTCTGCCTTTTTGCCCAAAATAAGAAAATTTCTGCTTTTTTTTCTGAAATAAGTGAAATTTTTGCAATTTTGCCCCAAAATAGGTGAAATTTCAGCAATTTTGCCCCAAAATAAGTGGAATTTCTGAGTTTTGCCCGAAAATAAGGAGGATTTCTGTCTTTTTGCACTAACATATAAGGAATTTCTGCCTTTTTGCCCCACAATTAGGGGAATTTCTACAATTTTGCTCCAAAATACAGGGAATTTCTGCTTTTTAGCCTAAAAATAAGGGGAATGTACACCTTTTGCTACAAAAAAGGGAAATTTCTTCATTTTTGCTAAAAAATAAAAGGAATTTCTGCTTTTTTGCCTCTAAAAAAGTGGAATTTCTGTGTTTTCCCCACAAAACAAAGGGAATTTCTGTGTTTTTTGCCCAAAATAAGGAAAATTTATGACTTATTACCCTGAAATAAGTGAAATTTCTGCAATTTTGCCCCAAAATAAGGGAAATTTCTGCCTTTTTGCCCCCAAATAAGGGGAATTTCAGCCTTTTTCCTCAAAATAAGAATTTCTGCATTTTTGCCCCAAAATATGGGAAATTTCTGCATTTTTGCTCCAAAATAAGAAAAATTTCTGCAATTTTGTACCAAAATAAATGAAATTTCTGCCTTTTTGCCCCAAAATAAGAAAATTTCTGCTTTTTTTTTCTGAAATAAGTGAAATTTCTGCAATTTTGCCCCAAAATAGGTGAAATTTCAGCAATTTTCCCCCAAAATAAGGGAAATTTCTGGAATTTTGCCCTAAAATAAGTAAACTTCTGAGTTTTGCCCGAAAATAAGGAGAATTTCTGTCTTTTTGCACCAACATATAGGGAATTTCTGCCTTTTTGTTCCACAATTAGGGGAATTTCTGCAATTTTCCTCCAAAATACGGAGAATTTCTGCCTTTTTGCCCAAAAATAAAAAGAATGCATACCTTTTTGCCATAAAAAAGTGAAATTTCTTCATTTTTTCCCCAAATAAGAGGAATTTCTGCATTTTTGACTCTAAATAAGTTGAATTTCTGTCTTTTTCCCTCAAAACAAAGGAAATTTCTGTCCTTTTAGCTTCAAAATAAGGAAAATTTCTGACTTATTACCCTGAAATAAGTGAAATTTCTGCAATTTTGCCCCAAAATAAGGGTAATTACTGCCTTTTTGCCCTCAAATAAGGGGAATTTCAGCCTTTTTACCTCAAAATAAGGGGAATTTCTAGATTTTTGCCACAAAATATTAGGAATTTCTGCCTTTTTGCCCCAAAATAAGGAAAATTTCTGCCTTTTTTTCCTGAAATAAGTGAAATTTCTGCAATTTTGCCCCAAAATAAGTGAAATTTCTTCAATTTTGCCCCCAAAATAATGGAAATTTCTTGAATTTTGCCCCAAAATAAGTGGAATTTCTGAGTTTTGCCCCAAAATAAGGAGAATTTCTGTCTTTTTGCCCTAACATATAGGGAATTTCTGCCTTTTTGCCCCACAATTAGGGGAATTTCTGCAATTTTGCTCCAAAATACGGGGAATTTCTGCCTTTTTGCTCGATAATAAGAAGAATGCATACCTTTTTGCCATAAAAAAGGGGAATTTTTGCAATTTTGCTCCAAAATAAGGGAAATTTCTGCTTTTTTGCCTCTAAATATGTGGAATTTCTGTCTTTTTCCCCGAAAACAAAGGGAATTTCTGTCTTTTTTGCCCCAAAATAAGGAAAATTTCTGCCTTTTTGCCCCCAAAGAAGGGGAATATCAGCCTTTTTACCTGAAAATAAGGAGAATTTCTGCATTTTTGCCACAAAATATTAGGAATTTCTGTTTTTTTGCCCCAAAATAAGGAAAATTTCTGCCTTTTTTTTCTGAAATAAGTGAAATTTCTGCAATTTTGCCCCAAAATAAGTGAAATTTCTTCAATTTTGCCCCCAAAATAATGGAAATTTCTTGAATTTTGCCCCAAAATAAGTGGAATTTCTGAGTTTTGCCCCAAAATAAGGAGAATTTCTGTCTTTTTGCCATAACATATAGGAAATTTCTGCCTTTTTGCCCCACAATTAGGGGAATTTCTGCAATTTTGCTCCAAAATACGGGGAATTTCTGCCTTTTTGCTCGATAATAAGAAGAATGCATAACTTTTTGCCATAAAAAAGGGAAATTTTTGCAATTTTGCTCCAAAATAAGGGAAATTTCTGCTTTTTTGCCTCTAAATATGTGGAATTTCTGTCTTTTTCCCCGAAAACAAAGGGAATCTCTGTCTTTTTTGCCCCAAAATAAGGAAAATTTCTGCATTTTTGCCCCCAAAGAAGGGTAATATCAGCCTTTTAACCTCAAAATAAGGGGAATTTCTGCATTTTTGCCACAAAATATTAGGAATTTCTGTTTTTTTGCCCAAAAATAAGGAAAATTTCTGCATTTTTTCCCTGAAATAAGTGAATTTTCTGCAATTTTGCCCCAAAATAAGTGAAATTTCTGCAATTTTGCCCCAAAATAAGGGAAATTTCTGGAATTTTGCCCCAAAATAAGAGAAATTTCTGCTTTTTGACCCCAAATGAGGGGAATTTCAGCCTTTTTACCTCAAAATAAGGGGAATTTCTGCATTTTTGCCCCAAAATATGGGAAATTTCTGCCTTTTTGCCCCAAATTAAGAAAAATTTCTGCAATTTTGTACCAAAATAAAAGAAATTTCTGCCTTTTTGCCCCAAAATAAGAAAATTTTGCTTTTTTTCTGAAATAAATGAAATTTCTGCAATTTTGCCTCAAAATATTTTAAATTTCTGAATTTTGCCCTAAAATAAGGAGAATTTCTGTCTATTTGCCCCAACATATAGGGAATTTCTGCCTTTTTGCACCACAATTAGGGGAATGTCTGCAATTTTGCTCCAAAATACGGGGAATTTCTGCCTTTTTGTCCGAAAATAAGAATGCATACCTTTTTGCCATAAAAAAGGAAAATTTCTTCATTTTTGCTTTAAAATAAGGGGAATTTCTGCCTTTTTGACTCTAAATAAGTGGAATTTCTGTCTTTTCCCCCAAAACAAAGGGAATTTCTGTCTTTTTTGTTCCAAAATAAGGAAAATTTCTGACTTATTACCCTGAAGTAAGTGAAATTTCTACAATTTTGCCCAAAAAAAGGGAAATTTCTGCCTTTTTGCCCCCAAATAAGGGGAATTTCAGCCTTTTTACCTCAAAATAAGGGGAATTTCTGCATTTTTGCCACAAAATATTAGGAATTTCTGCCTTTTTGCCCCAAAATAAAGAAAATTTCTGCCTTCTTTTTCAGAAATAAGTGAAATTTCTGAAATTTTGCCCCAAAATAAGTGAAATTTCTGCAATTTTGCCCCAAAATAAAGGAAATTTCTTGAATTTTGTACCAAAATAAAAGAAATTTCTGCCTTTTTGCTTCAAAATTAGAAAATTTCTGCTTTTTTTCTGAAATAAGTGAAATTTCTGAAATTTTTCCCCAAAATAAGTGAAATTTCTACAATTTTGCCCCAAAATAAGTGAAATTTCTGGAATTTTGCCTCAAAATAATTGGAATTTCTGAGTTTTGACCCAAAATAAGGAGAATTCCTGTCTTTTTGCCTCAACATATAGGGAATTTCTGCCTTTTTGCCCCACAATAAGGGAAATTTCTGCAATTTTGCTCCAAAATACGGGGAATTTCTGCCTTTTTGCCCGAAAATAAGAAGAATGCGTACCTTTTTGCCATAAAAAAGGAAAATTTCTTCATTTTTGCTCTAAAATAAGGGGATTTTCTGCTTTTATGCCTCTAAATATGTAGAATTTCTGTCTTTGTCCGCTAATACAAATAGAATTTCTGTCTTTTTGCCCCAAAATAAGGAAAATTTCTGACTTATTACCCTGAAATAAGTTAAATTTCTGCAATTTTGCCCCAAAATAAGTGAAATTTCTGCAATTTTGCCCCAAAATAAGAGAAATTTCTGGAATTTTGCCTTAAAATATGTGGAATTTCTGAGTTTTGCCCCAAAATAAGAAGAATTTCTGTCTTTATGCCATAAAATATAGGGAATTTCTGCCTTTTTACCCCACAATTAGAGGAATTTCTGCAATTTTGATCCAAAATACAGGAAATTTCTGTTTTTTGCCCGAAAATAAGAAGAATGCATACTTTTTTGCCATAAAAAAGAAAAATTTCTTCATTTTTGCTCCAAAATAAGGGGAATTTCTGCTTTTTTGGCTCTAAATAAGTGGAATTTCTGTCTTTTTCCCCCAAAACAAAGGGAATTCCTGTCTTTTTTGCCCCAAATTAAAAAAAATTTCTGACTTATTACCCTGACATAAGTGAAATTTCTCCAATTTTCCCCCAAAATAAGTGAAATTTCTGCAATTTTGCCCCAAAATAAGGAAAATTTCTGACTTATTACCCTGAAATAAGTGAAATATCTGCAATTTTGCCCCAAAATAAAGGAAATTTCTGCCTTTTTGCCCCAAAATAAGGGGAATTTCAGCCTTTTTACTCAAAATAAGAAGAATTTCTGCATTTTTGCCCCAAAATATGGGAAATTTCTGCATTTTTGCTCCAAAATAAGAAAAATTTCTGCAATTTTGTACCAAAATAAATGAAATGTCTGCCTTTTTGCCCAAAATAAGAAAATTTCTGCTTTTTTTTCTGAAATAAGTGAAATTTTTGCAATTTTGCCCCAAAATAAGTGGAATTTCTGAGTTTTGCCCGAAAATAAGGAGGATTTCTGTCTTTTTGCACTAACATATAAGGAATTTCTGCCTTTTTGCCCCACAATTAGGGGAATTTCTACAATTTTGCTCCAAAATACGGGGAATTTCTGCTTTTTAGCCTAAAAATAAGGGGAATGTACACCTTTTGCTACAAAAAAGGGAAATTTCTTCATTTTTGCTAAAAAATAAAAGGAATTTCTGCTTTTTTGCCTCTAAAAAAGTGGAATTTCTGTGTTTTCCCCACAAAACAAAGGGAATTTCTGTGTTTTTTGCCCAAAATAAGGAAAATTTATGACTTATTACCCTGAAATAAGTGAAATTTCTGCAATTTTGCCCCAAAATAAGGGAAATTTCTGCCTTTTTGCCCCCAAATAAGGGGAATTTCAGCCTTTTTCCTCAAAATAAGAATTTCTGCATTTTTGCCCCAAAATATGGGAAATTTCTGCATTTTTGCTCCAAAAGAAGAAAAATTTCTGCAATTTTGTACCAAAATAAATGAAATTTCTGCCTTTTTGCCCCAAAATAAGAAAATTTCTGCTTTTTTTTTCTGAAATAAGTGAAATTTCTGCAATTTTGCCCCAAAATAGGTGAAATTTCAGCAATTTTCCCCCAAAATAAGGGAAATTTCTGGAATTTTGCCCTAAAATAAGTAAACTTCTGAGTTTTGCCCGAAAATAAGGAGAATTTCTGTCTTTTTGCACCAACATATAGGGAATTTCTGCCTTTTTGTTCCACAATTAGGGGAATTTCTGCAATTTTCCTCCAAAATACGGGGAATTTCTGCCTTTTTGCCCAAAAATAAAAAGAATGCATACCTTTTTGCCATAAAAAAGTGAAATTTCTTCATTTTTTCCCCAAATAAGAGGAATTTCTGCATTTTTGACTCTAAATAAGTTGAATTTCTGTCTTTTTCCCTCAAAACAAAGGAAATTTCTGTCCTTTTAGCTTCAAAATAAGGAAAATTTCTGACTTATTACCCTGAAATAAGTGAAATTTCTGCAATTTTGCCCCAAAATAAGGGTAATTACTGCCTTTTTGCCCTCAAATAAGGGGAATTTCAGCCTTTTTACCTCAAAATAAGGGGAATTTCTAGATTTTTGCCACAAAATATTAGGAATTTCTGCCTTTTTGCCCCAAAATAAGGAAAATTTCTGCCTTTTTTTCCTGAAATAAGTGAAATTTCTGCAATTTTGCCCCAAAATAAGTGAAATTTCTTCAATTTTGCCCCCAAAATAATGGAAATTTCTTGAATTTTGCCCCAAAATAAGTGGAATTTCTGAGTTTTGCCCCAAAATAAGGAGAATTTCTGTCTTTTTGCCCTAACATATAGGGAATTTCTGCCTTTTTGCCCCACAATTAGGGGAATTTCTGCAATTTTGCTCCAAAATATGGGGAATTTCTGCCTTTTTGCTCGATAATAAGAAGAATGCATACCTTTTTGCCATAAAAAAGGGAAATTTTTGCAATTTTGCTCCAAAATAAGGGAAATTTCTGCTTTTTTGCCTCTAAATATGTGGAATTTCTGTCTTTTTCCCCGAAAACAAAGGGAATTTCTGTCTTTTTTGCCCCAAAATAAGGAAAATTTCTGCCTTTTTGCCCCCAAAGAAGGGGAATATCAGCCTTTTTACCTGAAAATAAGGAGAATTTCTGCATTTTTGCCACAAAATATTAGGAATTTCTGTTTTTTTGCCCCAAAATAAGGAAAATTTCTGCCTTTTTTTCCTGAAATAAGTGAAATTTCTGCAATTTTGCCACAAAATAAGTGAAATTTCTTCAATTTTGCCCCCAAAATAATGGAAATTTCTTGAATTTTGCCACAAAATAAGTGGAATTTCTGAGTTTTGCCCCAAAATAAGGAGAATTTCTGTCTTTTTGCCATAACATATAGGAAATTTCTGCCTTTTTGCCCCACAATTAGGGGAATTTCTGCAATTTTGCTCCAAAATACGGGGAATTTCTGCCTTTTTGCTCGATAATAAGAAGAATGCATAACTTTTTGCCATAAAAAAGGGAAATTTTTGCAATTTTGCTCCAAAATAAGGGAAATTTCTGCTTTTTTGCCTCTAAATATGTGGAATTTCTGTCTTTTTCCCCGAAAACAAAGGGAATCTCTGTCTTTTTTGCCCCAAAATAAGGAAAATTTCTGCATTTTTGCCCCCAAAGAAGGGTAATATCAGCCTTTTAACCTCAAAATAAGGGGAATTTCTGCATTTTTGCCACAAAATATTAGGAATTTCTGTTTTTTTGCCCAAAAATAAGGAAAATTTCTGCATTTTTTCCCTGAAATAAGTGAATTTTCTGCAATTTTGCCCCAAAATAAGTGAAATTTCTGCAATTTTGCCCCAAAATAAGGGAAATTTCTGGAATTTTGCCCCAAAATAAGAGAAATTTCTGCTTTTTGACCCCAAATGAGGGGAATTTCAGCCATTTTGACTCAAAATAAGGGGAATTTCTGCATTTTTGCCCCAAAATATGGGAAATTTCTGCCTTTTTGCCCCAAATTAAGAAAAATTTCTGCAATTTTGTACCAAAATAAAAGAAATTTCTGCCTTTTTGCCCCAAAATAAGAAAATTTTGCTTTTTTTCTGAAATAAATGAAATTTCTGCAATTTTGCCTCAAAATATTTTAAATTTCTGAATTTTGCCCTAAAATAAGGAGAATTTCTGTCTATTTGCCCCAACATATAGGGAATTTCTGCCTTTTTGCACCACAATTAGGGGAATGTCTGCAATTTTGCTCCAAAATACGGGGAATTTCTGCCTTTTTGCCCGAAAATAAGAATGCATACCTTTTTGCCATAAAAAAGGAAAATTTCTTCATTTTTGCTTTAAAATAAGGGGAATTTCTGCCTTTTTGACTCTAAATAAGTGGAATTTCTGTCTTTTCCCCCAAAACAAAGGGAATTTCTGTCTTTTTTGTTCCAAAATAAGGAAAATTTCTGACTTATTACCCTGAAGTAAGTGAAATTTCTACAATTTTGCCCAAAAAAAAGGGAAATTTCTGCCTTTTTGCCCCCAAATAAGGGGAATTTCAGCCTTTTTACCTCAAAATAAGGGGAATTTCTGCATTTTTGCCACAAAATATTAGGAATTTCTGCCTTTTTGCCCCAAAATAAAGAAAATTTCTGCCTTCTTTTTCAGAAATAAGTGAAATTTCTGAAATTTTGCCCCAAAATAAGTGAAATTTCTGCAATTTTGCCCCAAAATAAAGGAAATTTCTGGAATTTTGTACCAAAATAAAAGAAATTTCTGCCTTTTTGCTTCAAAATTAGAAAATTTCTGCTTTTTTTCTGAAATAAGTGAAATTTCTGAAATTTTTCCCCAAAATAAATGAAATTTCTACAATTTTGCCCCAAAATAAGTGAAATTTCTGGAATTTTGCCTCAAAATAATTGGAATTTCTGAGTTTTGACCCAAAATAAGGAGAATTTCTGTCTTTTTGCCTCAACATATAGGGAATTTCTGCCTTTTTGCCCCACAATAAGGGAAATTTCTGCAATTTTGCTCCAAAATACGGGGAATTTCTGCCTTTTTGCCCGAAAATAAGAAGAATGCGTACCTTTTTGCCATAAAAAAGGAAAATTTCTTCATTTTTGCTCTAAAATAAGGGGATTTTCTGCTTTTATGCCTCTAAATATGTAGAATTTCTGTCTTTGTCCCCTAATACAAATAGAATTTCTGTCTTTTTGCCCCAAAATAAGGAAAATTTCTGACTTATTACCCTGAAATAAGTTAAATTTCTGCAATTTTGCCCCAAAATAAGTGAAATTTCTGCAATTTTGCCCCAAAATAAGTGAAATATCTGAAATTTTGACCCAAAATAAGTGGAATTTCTGAGTTTTGACCAAAAATATGGAGAATTTCTGTCTTTTTGCCCCAACATATAGGGAATTTCTGCCTTTTTGCCCCACAATTAGGGGAATTTCTGCAATTTTGCTCCAAAATACGGGTAATTTCTTCCTTTTTGCGCGAAAATAAGTAGAATGCATAACTTTTTGCCATAAAATAGGGAAATTTTTGCAATTTTGCTCCAAAATAAGGGGAATTTTTGCTTTTCTACCTCTAAATAACTGGAATTTCTGTCTTTTTCCCCCAAAACAAAGGTAATTTCTGTCTTTTTTGCCCAAAAATAAAAAAAAAATTCTTACTTATTACCCTGAAGTAAGTGAAATTTATGCAATTTTGCCCCAAAATAAGGGGAATTTCTGCTTTTTTGTCTCTAAATAAGTGGAATTTATGTATTTTTCCCCCAAAACAAAGGGAATTTCTGTCTTTTTTGCGCAAAATAAGGAAAATTTCTGACTTATTACTATGAAATAAGGGAAATTTCTGTAATTTTGCCCCAAAATAAGGGAAATTTCTGCCTTTTTGCCCCCAAATAAGGGGGATTTCAGCCTTTTTACCTCAAAATAAGGGGAATTTCTGCAATTTTGCCACAAAATATTAGGAATTTCTGCATTTTTGCCCCAAAATAAAAATAAAAATTCTGCCTTTTTTCACTGAAATAAGTAAAATTTCTGCAATTTTGCCCCAAAATAAGTGAAATTTCTGCAATTTTGTCCCAAAATAGGGGAAATCTCTGGAATTTTGCCCCAAAATAAGTGTAAGTTCTGAGTTTTGCCCCAAAATAAGGAGAATTTCTGTTTTTTGCCCTAACATATAGGGAATTTCTGCCTTTTTGCCCCACAATAAGAGGAATTTCTGCAATTTTTCTCCAAAATATGGGGAATTTCTCCCTTTTTGCCCGAAAGTAAGAATGCAGAGCTTTTTGCCATAAAAAGGGAAATTTCTTCATTTTTGCTCCAAAATAAGGGGAATTTCTGCTTTTTTTGCATCTAAATAAGTGGAATTTCTGTCTTTTTCCCCCAAAACAAAGGGAATTTCTGTCTTTTTTGCCCCAAAATAAGGAAAATTTCTGACTTATTACCCTGAAATAAGTGAAATTTCTGCAATTTTGCCCTAAAATAAGGAAAATTTCTGCCTTTTTGGCCCCCAAATAAAGGGAATTTCAGCCTTTTTACCTCCAAATAAGGGGAATTTCTGCATTTTTGCCACAAAATATTAGGAATTTCTGCCTTTTTGCCTCTAAATAAGTGGAATTTCTGTCTTTTTCCCCCAAAACAAAGGGAATTTCTGTCTTTTATGACCCAAAATAAGGAAAATTTCTGACTTATTACCGTGAAATAAGTGAAATTTCTGCAATTTTGCCCCAAAATAATGGAAATATTTGCCTTTTTGCCTACAAATAAAAGGAATTTCAGCATTTTTACCTCAAAATAAGGGGAATTTCTGCATTTTTGCCACAAAATATTAGGAATTTCTGCCTTTTTGCCCCAAAATAAAAAAAAATTTCTGCCTTTTTCCCTGAAATAAGTGAAATTTCTGCAATTTTGCCTCAAAATAAGTGAAATTTCTGCAATTTTGCCCCAAAATAAGGGAAATTTCTGGAATTTTGCCCCAAAATAAGTGGAATTTCTGAGTTTTGCTTCAAAATAAGAAGAATATCTGTATTTTGCACTAATATATATGGAATTTCTGCCTTTTTGCCCCACAATTAGGGGAATTTCTGCAATTTTGCTCCAAAATAAGGGGAATTTCTGCTTTTTTGCCCGAAAATAAAAAGAATGCATACATTTTGGCCATAAAAATAGAGAAATTTCTTCATTTTTGCTCCAAAATAAGGGGAATTTCTGCTTTTTTGCCTTTAAATAAGTAGAATTTCTGTCTCTTTCCCCCAAAACAAAGGAAATTTCTGTCCTTTTAGCCCCAAAATAAGGAAAATTTCTGACTTATTACCCTGAAATAAGTGAAATTTCAGCAATTTTGCCCCAAAATAAGGGAAATTTCTGCCTTTTTGCCCCCAAATAAGGGGAATTTCAGCCTTTTTCCTCAAAATAAGAATTTCTGCATTTTTGCCCCAAAATATGGGAAATTTCTGCATTTTTGCTCCAAAATAAGAAAAATTTCTGCAATTTTGTACCAAAATAAAAGAAATTTCTGCCTTTTTGCCCCAAAATAAGAAAATTTCTGCTTTTTTTGAAATAAGTGAAATTTCTGCAATTTTGCCCCAAAATAAGTGAAATTTCTGCAATTTTGCCTCAAAATAAGGGAAATTTCTGGAATTTTGCCCTAAAATAAGTGAAATTTCTGAGTTTTGCCCCAAAATAAGGAGAATTTCTGTCTTTTTGCCCCAACATATAGGGAATTTCTGCCTTTTTTCTTCCAAATAAAAAAATTTCTGCTTTTTTTTCTGAAATAAGTGAAATTTCTGCAATTGTGCCCAAAAATAAGTGATATTTCTGCAATTTTGCCCCAAAATAAGTGAAATTTCTGCAATTTTGTACCAAAAAAAAGAAATTTCTGCCTTTTTGCTTCCAAATAAGAAAATTTCTGCTTTTTTTTGTGAAATAAGTGAAATTTCTGAAATTTTGCCCCAAAATAAGTGAAATTTCTACAATTTTGCCCCAAAATAAGTGAAATTTCTGGAATTTTGCCCCAAAATAAGTGGAATTTCTGAGTTTTGACCCAAAATAAGAATTTCTGTCTTTTTGCCCCACAATTATGGGAATTTCTGCAATTTTGCTCCAAAATACAGGGAATTTCTGCCCTTTAGCCCGAAAATAAGAAGAATGCATAACTTTTTGCCATAAAAAAGGAAAATTTCTTCATTTTTGCTCTAAAATAAGGGAAATTTCTTCTTTTATGCCTCTAAATATTTGGAATTTCTGTCTTTGTCCCCCAAAACAAAGGGAATTTCTGTATTTTTGCCCAAAAATAAGGAAAATTTCTGACTTATTACCCTGAAATAAGTGAAATTTCTGCAATTTTTCCTCAAAATAAGGGAAATTTCTCCCTTTTTGCCCCAAATAACGGGTATTTCAGCCTTTTTACCTCAAAATAAGGGGAATTTCTGCATTTTTGCCCCAAAATATGGGAAATTTCTGCCTTTTTTCCCAAAATAAAAAAATTTTCTGCAATTTTGTACCAAAATAAAAGAAATTTTTGACTTTTTGCTCCAGAAAAAAAAAATTTCTGCTTTTTTTCCCTTAAATAAGTGAAATTTCTGCAATTTTGCCCCAAAATAAGTGAAATTTCTGCAATTTTGCCCCAAAATAAGAGAAATTTCTGGAATTTTGCCTTAAAATAAGTGGAATTTCTGAGTTTTGCCCCAAAATAAGGAGAATTTCTGTCTTTATGCCCCAAAATATAGGGAATTTCTGCCTTTTTGCCTCACAATTAGAGGAATTTCTGCAATTTTGCTCCAAAATACGGGAAATTTCTGGTTTTTGCCCGAAAATAAGAAGAATGCATACCTTTTTGCCATAAAAAAAAGAAATTTCTTCATTTTTGCTCCAAAATAAGAGGAATTTCTGCTTTTTGCCTCTAAATATTTGGAATTTCTGTCTTTTTCCCCCAAAACAAAGGGAATTTCTGTCTTTTTTGCCCCAAAATAAAAAAAATTTCTGACTTATTACCCTGACATAAAGGAAATTTCTCCAATTTTTCCCCAAAATAAGTGAAATTTCTGCAATTTTGCCCCAAAATAAGGAAAATTTCTGCCTTTTTACCCTGAAATTAGTGAAATTTCTGCAATTTTGCCCCAAAATAAGGGAAATGTCTGCCTTTTTGCCCCCAAATAGGGGAATTTCATCCTTTTTACCTCAAAAAAAGGGGAATTTCTGCATTTTTGCCCTAAAATATGGGAAATTTCTACCTTTTTGCCCCAAAATAAGAAAAATTTCTGAAATTTTTTACCAAAATATAAGAAATTTCTGCCTTTTTGCCCCAAAATAAAATAATTTCTGATTTTTTTCCTATAAATAAGTGAAATTTCTGAAATTTTGCCCCAAAATAAGTGAAATTTCTACAATTTTCCCCAAAATAAGGGAAATTTCTGGAATTTTGCCCCCAAATAATTGGAATTTTTGAGTTTTTCCCCAAAATAAGGAGAATTTCTGTCTTTTTGCAGTAACATATAGGGAATTTCTGCCTTTTTGCCCCACAATTAGGGGAATTTCTGCAATTTTGCTCCAAAATACGGGAAATATCTGCTTTTTAGCCGGAAAATAATGGGAATGTATACCTTTTGCCACAAAAAAGGGAAATTTCTTCATTTTTGCTAAAAAATAAAAGAAATTTCTGCTTTTTTGCCTCTAAAAAAGTGGAATTTCTGTGTTTTCCCCACAAAACAAAGGGAATTTCTGTGTTTTTTGCCCAAAATAAGGAAAATTTCTGACTTATTACCCTGAAATAAGTGAAATTTCTGCAATTTTCCCCAAAATAAGGGAAATTTCTGCCTTTTTGCCCCCAAATAAGGGGAATTTCAGCCTTTTTCCTCAAAATACGAAGAATTTCTGCATTTTTGCCCCAAAATATGGGAAATTTCTGCAATTTTGCTCCAAAATACGGGGAATTTCTTCCTTTTTGCCCAAAAATAAGAAAAATGCATACCTTTTTGCCATAAAAAAGGGAAATTTCTTCATTTTTTCCCCAAATAAGAGGAATTTCTGCATTTTTGACTCTAAATAAGTAGAATTTCTGTCTTTTTCCCCCAAAACAAAGGAAATTTCTGTCCTTTTAGCCCCAAAATAAGGAAAATTTCTGAATTATTATCCTGAAATAAGTAAAATTTCTGCAATTTTGCCCCAAATAAGGGAAATTTCTGCGTTTTTGCCCCCAAATAAGGGGAATTTCAGCCTTTTTACCTCAAAATAAGGGGAATTTCTAGATTTTTGCCACAAAATATTAGGAATTTCTGCCTTTTTGCCCCAAAATAAGGAAAATTTCTGCCTTTTTTCCCTGAAATAAGTGAAATTTCTGCAATTTTGCCCCAAAATAAGTGAAATTTCTTCAATTTTGCCCCAAAATAATGGAAATTTCTTGAATTTTGCCCCAAAATAAGTGGAATTTCTGAGTTTTGCCCCAAAATAAGGAGAATTTCTGTCTTTTTGCCCTAACATATAGGGAATTTCTGCCTTTTTGCCCCAGAATTAGGGGAATTTCTGCAATTTTGCTCCAAAATACGGGGAATTTCTGCCTTTTTGCCCGATAATAAGAAGAATGCATACCTTTTTGCCATAAAAAAGTGAAATTTTTGCAATTTTGCTATAAAATAAGGGAAATTTCTGCTTTTTTGCCTCTAAATATGTGGAATTTCTGTCTTTTTCCCCGAAAACAAAGGGAATTTCTCTCTTTTTTGCCCCAAAATAAGGAAAATTTCTGCCTTTTTGCCCCCAAATAAGGGGAATATCAGCCTTTTTACCTCAAAATAAGAGGAATTTCTGCATTTTTGCCACAAAATATTAGGAATTTCTGTTTTTTTGCCCAAAAATAAGGAAAATTTCTGCCTTTTTTCCCTGAAATAAGTGAATTTTCTGCAATTTTGCCCCAAAATAAGTGAATTTTCTGCAATTTTGCCCCAAAATAAGGGAAATTTCTGGAATTTTGCCCCAAAATGAGAGAAATTTCTGCTTTTTGACCCCAAATAAGGGGAATTTAAGCCTTTTTACCTCAAAATAAGGGGAATTTCTGCATTTTTGCCCCAAAATATGGGAAATTTCTGCCTTTTTGCCCCAAATTAAGAAAAATTTCTGCAATTTTGTACCAAAATAAAAGAAATTTCTGCCATTTTGCCCCAAAATAGAAAATTTTGCTATTTTTCTGAAATAAATGAAATTTCTGCAATTTTGCCCCAAAATAAGGAAAATTTCTGCCTTTTTACCCTGAAATAAGTGAAATTTCTGCAATTTTGCCCCAAAATAAGGGAAATGTCTGCCTTTTTGCCCCCAAATAGGGGAATTTCATCCTTTTTACCTCAAAAAAAGGGGAATTTCTGCATTTTTGCCCTAAAATATGGGAAATTTCTACCTTTTTGCCCCAAAATAAGAAAAATTTCTGAAATTTTTTACCAAAATATAAGAAATTTCTGCCTTTTTGCCCCAAAATAAAATAATTTCTGATTTTTTTCCTATAAATAAGTGAAATTTCTGAAATTTTGCCCCAAAATAAGTGAAATTTCTACAATTTTCCCCAAAATAAGGGAAATTTCTGGAATTTTGCCCCCAAATAATTGGAATTTTTGAGTTTTTCCCCAAAATAAGGAGAATTTCTGTCTTTTTGCAGTAACATATAGGGAATTTCTGCCTTTTTGCCCCACAATTAGGGGTATTTCTGCAATTTTGCTCCAAAATACGGGAAATATCTGCTTTTTAGCCGGAAAATAAGGGGAATGTATACCTTTTGCCACAAAAAAGGGAAATTTCTTCATTTTTGCTAAAAAATAAAAGAAATTTCTGCTTTTTTGCCTCTAAAAAAGTGGAATTTCTGTGTTTTCCCCACAAAACAAAGGGAATTTCTGTGTTTTTTGCCCAAAATAAGGAAAATTTCTGACTTATTACCCTGAAATAAGTGAAATTTCTGCAATTTTCCCCAAAATAAGGGAAATTTCTGCCTTTTTGCCCCCAAATAAGGGGAATTTCAGCCTTTTTCCTCAAAATACGAAGAATTTCTGCATTTTTGCCCCAAAATATGGGAAATTTCTGCAATTTTGCTCCAAAATACGGGGAATTTCTTCATTTTTGCCCAAAAATAAGAAAAATGCATACCTTTTTGCCATAAAAAAGGGAAATTTCTTCATTTTTTCCCCAAATAAGAGGAATTTCTGCATTTTTGACTCTAAATAAGTAGAATTTCTGTCTTTTTCCCCCAAAACAAAGGAAATTTCTGTCCTTTTAGCCCCAAAATAAGGAAAATTTCTGAATTATTATCCTGAAATAAGTAAAATTTCTGCAATTTTGCCCCAAATAAGGGAAATTTCTGCGTTTTTGCCCCCAAATAAGGGGAATTTCAGCCTTTTTACCTCAAAATAAGGGGAATTTCTAGATTTTTGCCACAAAATATTAGGAATTTCTGCCTTTTTGCCCCAAAATAAGGAAAATTTCTGCCTTTTTTCCCTGAAATAAGTGAAATTTCTGCAATTTTGCCCCAAAATAAGTGAAATTTCTTCAATTTTGCCCCAAAATAATGGAAATTTCTTGAATTTTGCCCCAAAATAAGTGGAATTTCTGAGTTTTGCCCCAAAATAAGGAGAATTTCTGTCTTTTTGCCCTAACATATAGGGAATTTCTGCCTTTTTGCCCCAGAATTAGGGGAATTTCTGCAATTTTGCTCCAAAATACGGGGAATTTCTGCCTTTTTGCCCGATAATAAGAAGAATGCATACCTTTTTGCCATAAAAAAGTGAAATTTTTGCAATTTTGCTATAAAATAAGGGAAATTTCTGCTTTTTTGCCTCTAAATATGTGGAATTTCTGTCTTTTTCCCCGAAAACAAAGGGAATTTCTCTCTTTTTTGCCCCAAAATAAGGAAAATTTCTGCCTTTTTGCCCCCAAATAAGGGGAATATCAGCCTTTTTACCTCAAAATAAGAGGAATTTCTGCATTTTTGCCACAAAATATTAGGAATTTCTGTTTTTTTGCCCAAAAATAAGGAAAATTTCTGCCTTTTTTCCCTGAAATAAGTGAATTTTCTGCAATTTTGCCCCAAAATAAGTGAATTTTCTGCAATTTTGCCCCAAAATAAGGGAAATTTCTGGAATTTTGCCCCAAAATGAGAGAAATTTCTGCTTTTTGACCCCAAATAAGGGGAATTTAAGCCTTTTTACCTCAAAATAAGGGGAATTTCTGCATTTTTGCCCCAAAATATGGGAAATTTCTGCCTTTTTGCCCCAAATTAAGAAAAATTTCTGCAATTTTGTACCAAAATAAAAGAAATTTCTGCCATTTTGCCCCAAAATAGAAAATTTTGCTATTTTTCTGAAATAAATGAAATTTCTGCAATTTTGCCCCAAAATAAGGAAAATTTCTGCCTTTTTACCCTGAAATAAGTGAAATTTCTGCAATTTTGCCCCAAAATAAGGGAAATGTCTGCCTTTTTGCCCCCAAATAGGGGAATTTCATCCTTTTTACCTCAAAAAAAGGGGAATTTCTGCATTTTTGCCCTAAAATATGGGAAATTTCTACCTTTTTGCCCCAAAATAAGAAAAATTTCTGAAATTTTTTACCAAAATATAAGAAATTTCTGCCTTTTTGCCCCAAAATAAAATAATTTCTGATTTTTTTCCTATAAATAAGTGAAATTTCTGAAATTTTGCCCCAAAATAAGTGAAATTTCTACAATTTTCCCCAAAATAAGGGAAATTTCTGGAATTTTGCCCCCAAATAATTGGAATTTTTGAGTTTTTCCCCAAAATAAGGAGAATTTCTGTCTTTTTGCAGTAACATATAGGGAATTTCTGCCTTTTTGCCCCACAATTAGGGGAATTTCTGCAATTTTGCTCCAAAATACGGGAAATATCTGCTTTTTAGCCGGAAAATAAGGGGAATGTATACCTTTTGCCACAAAAAAGGGAAATTTCTTCATTTTTGCTAAAAAATAAAAGAAATTTCTGCTTTTTTGCCTCTAAAAAAGTGGAATTTCTGTGTTTTCCCCACAAAACAAAGGGAATTTCTGTGTTTTTTGCCCAAAATAAGGAAAATTTCTGACTTATTACCCTGAAATAAGTGAAATTTCTGCAATTTTCCCCAAAATAAGGGAAATTTCTGCCTTTTTGCCCCCAAATAAGGGGAATTTCAGCCTTTTTCCTCAAAATACGAAGAATTTCTGCATTTTTGCCCCAAAATATGGGAAATTTCTGCAATTTTGCTCCAAAATACGGGGAATTTCTTCCTTTTTGCCCAAAAATAAGAAAAATGCATACCTTTTTGCCATAAAAAAGGGAAATTTCTTCATTTTTTCCCCAAATAAGAGGAATTTCTGCATTTTTGACTCTAAATAAGTAGAATTTCTGTCTTTTTCCCCCAAAACAAAGGAAATTTCTGTCCTTTTAGCCCCAAAATAAGGAAAATTTCTGAATTATTATCCTGAAATAAGTAAAATTTCTGCAATTTTGCCCCAAATAAGGGAAATTTCTGCGTTTTTGCCCCCAAATAAGGGGAATTTCAGCCTTTTTACCTCAGAATAAGGGGAATTTCTAGATTTTTGCCACAAAATATTAGGAATTTCTGCCTTTTTGCCCCAAAATAAGGAAAATTTCTGCCTTTTTTCCCTGAAATAAGTGAAATTTCTGCAATTTTGCCCCAAAATAAGTGAAATTTCTTCAATTTTGCCCCAAAATAATGGAAATTTCTTGAATTTTGCCCCAAAATAAGTGGAATTTCTGAGTTTTGCCCCAAAATAAGGAGAATTTCTGTCTTTTTGCCCTAACATATAGGGAATTTCTGCCTTTTTGCCCCAGAATTAGGGGAATTTCTGCAATTTTGCTCCAAAATACGGGGAATTTCTGCCTTTTTGCCCAATAATAAGAAGAATGCATACCTTTTTGCCATAAAAAAGTGAAATTTTTGCAATTTTGCTCCAAAATAAGGGAAATTTCTGCTTTTTTGCCTCTAAATATGTGGAATTTCTGTCTTTTTCCCCGAAAACAAAGGGAATTTCTCTCTTTTTTGCCCCAAAATAAGGAAAATTTCTGCCTTTTTGCCCCCAAATAAGGGGAATATCAGCCTTTTTACCTCAAAATAAGAGGAATTTCTGCATTTTTGCCACAAAATATTAGGAATTTCTGTTTTTTTGCCCAAAAATAAGGAAAATTTCTGCCTTTTTTCCCTGAAATAAGTGAATTTTCTGCAATTTTGCCCCAAAATAAGTGAATTTTCTGCAATTTTGCCCCAAAATAAGGGAAATTTCTGGAATTTTGCCCCAAAATGAGAGAAATTTCTGCTTTTTGACCCCAAATAAGGGGAATTTAAGCCTTTTTACCTCAAAATAAGGGGAATTTCTGCATTTTTGCCCCAAAATATGGGAAATTTCTGCCTTTTTGCCCCAAATTAAGAAAAATTTCTGCAATTTTGTACCAAAATAAAAGAAATTTCTGCCATTTTGCCCCAAAATAGAAAATTTTGCTATTTTTCTGAAATAAATGAAATTTCTGCAATTTTGCCTCAAAATAAGTTAAATTTCTGAATTTTGCCCTAAAAGAAGGAGAATTTCTGTCTTTTTGCCCCAACATATAGGGAATTTTGGCCTTTTTGCACCACAATTAGGGGAATGTCTGCAATTTTGCTCCAAAATACGGGGAATTTCTGCCTTTTTGCCCGAAAATAAGAATGCATACCTTTTTGCCATGAAAAAGGAAAATTTCTTCATTTTTGCTCCAAAATAAGGGGAATTTCTGCCTTTTTGACTCTAAATAAGTGGAATTTCTGTCTTTCTCCCCCAAAACAAAGGGAATTTCTGTCTTTTTTGTTCCAAAATAAGGAAAATTTCTGACTTATTACCTTGAAGTAAGTGAAATTTCTACAATTTTGCCCCAAAAAAGGGAAATTTCTGCCTTTTTGCCCCCAAAAAAGGGGAATTTCAGCCTTTTTACCTCAAAATAAGGGGAATTTCTGCATTTTTGCAACAAAATATTAGGAATTTCTGACTTTTTGCCCAAAAATAAGGAAAATTTCTGCCTTTATTTCCTGAAATAAGTGAAATTTCTGAAATTTTGCCCCAAAATAAGTGAAATTTCTGCAATTTTGCCCCAAAATAAAGGAAATTTCTGCAATTTTGTACCAAAATAAAAGAAATTTCTGCCTTTTTGCTTCAAAATTAGAAAATTTCTGCTTTTTTTCTGAAATAAGTGAAATTTCTGAAATTTTTCCCCAAAATAAGTGAAATTTCTACCATTTTGCCCCAAAATAAGTGAAATATCTGGAATTTTGCCTCAAAATAATTGGAATTTCTGAGTTTTGACCCAAAATAAGGAGAATTTCTGTCTTTTTTCTCAACATATAGGGAATTTCTGACTTTTTGCCCCACAATTAGGGCAATTTCTGTAATTTTGCTCCAAAATACAGGGAATTTCTGACTTTTTGCCCGAAAATAAGAAGAATGCATACCTTTTTGCCATAAAAAAGGAAAATAACTTCATTTTTGCTCCAAAATAAGGGGAATTTCTGCTTTTATGCCTCAAAATATGTGGAATTTCTGTCTTTGTCCCCCAATACAAATAGAATTTCTGTCTTTTTGCCCCAAAATAAGGAAAATTTCTGACTTATTACCCTGAAATAAGTTAAATTTCTGCAATTTTGCCCCAAAATAAGTGAAATTTCTGCAATTTTGCCCCAAAATAAGTGAAATATCTGAAATTTTGCCCCAAAATAAGTGGAATTTCTGAGTTTTGACCAAATATAAGGAGAATTTCTGTCTTTTTGCCCCAACATATAGGGAATTTCTGCCTTTTTGCCCCACAATTAGAGGAATTTCTGCAATTTTGCTCCAAAATACGGGTAATTTCTTTCTTTTTGTGCGAAAATAAGTAGAATGCATAACTTTTTGCCATAAAAAAGGGAAATTTCTTCATTTATGCTCCAAAATAAGGGGAATTTTTGCTTTTCTGCCTCTAAATAAGTGGAATTTCTGTCTTTTTCCCCCAAAACAAAGGTAATTTCTGTATTTTTTGCCCAAAAATAAGGAAAATTTCTGACTTATTACCCTGAAGTAAGTGAAATTTATGCAATTTTGCGCCAAAATAAGGGGAATTTCTGCTTTTTTGTCTCTAAATAAGTGGAATTTATGTATTTTTCCCCCAAAACAAAGGGAATTTCTGTCTTTTTTGCCCAAAATAAGGAAAATTTCTGACTTATTACCATGAAATAAGAGAAATTTCTGGAATTTTGCCCCAAATAAGGGAAATTTCTGCCTTTTTGCCCCCAAATAAGGGGGATTTCAGCCTTTTTACCTCAAAATAAGGGGAATTTCTGCATTTTTACCACAAAATATTAGGAATTTCTGCATTTTTGCCCCAAAATAAGGAAAATTTCTGCTTTTTTTCCCTTAAATAAGTGACATTTCTGCAATTTTGCCCCAAAATAAGTGAAATTTCTGCAATTTTGCCCCAAAATAAGGGAAATTTCTGGAATTTTGCCTTAAAAAAAGTGGAATTTCTGACTTTTGCCCAAAAATAAAGAGAATTTCTGTCTTTTTGCCCTAACATATAGGGAATTTCTGCCTTTTTGCCCCAGAATTAGGGGAATTTCTGCAATTTTGCTCCAAAATACGGGGAATTTCTGCCTTTTTGCCCGATAATAAGAAGA
This sequence comes from Micromys minutus, assembly GCF_963924665.1. Lineage (NCBI taxonomy): Eukaryota > Metazoa > Chordata > Mammalia > Rodentia > Muridae > Micromys > Micromys minutus. Next base: position 161,172 of record NW_027667706.1, read on the forward strand.
ATGCATACCTTTTTGCCATAAAAAGTGAAATTTTTGCAATTTTGCTCCAAAATAAGGGAAATTTCTGCTTTTTTGCCTCTAAATATGTGGAATTTCTGTCTTTTTCCCTGAAAACAAAGGGAATTTCTCTCTTTTTTGCCCCAAAATAAGGAAAATTTCTGCCTTTTTGCCCCCAAATAAGGGGAATATCAGCCTTTTTACCTCAAAATAAGGGGAATTTCTGCATTTTTGCCACAAAATATTAGGAATTTCTGTTTTTTTGCCCAAAAATAAGGAAAATTCCTGCCTTTTTTCCCTGAAATAAGTGAATTTTCTGCAATTTTGCCCCAAAATAAGTGAATTTTCTGCAATTTTGCCCCAAAATAAGGGAAATTTCTGGAATTTTGCCCCAAAATGAGAGAAATTTCTGATTTTTGACCCCAAATAAGGGGAATTTCAGCCTTTTTACCTCAAAATAAGGGGAATTTCTGCATTTTTGCCCCAAAATATAGGAAATTTCTGCCTTTTTGCCCCAAATTAAGAAAAATTTCTGCAATTTTGTACTAAAATATAAGAAATTTCTGCCTTTTTGCCCCAAGATAGAAAATTTTGCTATTTTTCTGAAATAAATGAAATTTCTGCAATTTTGCCTCAAAATAAGTTAAATTTCTGAATTTTGCCCTAAAATAAGGAGAATTTCTGTCTTTTTGCCCCAACATATAGGAAATTTTGGCCTTTTTGCACCACAATTAGGGGAATGTCTGCAATTTTGCTCCAAAATACGGGGAATTTCTGCCTTTTTGCCCGAAAATAAGAATGCATACCTTTTTGCCATAAAAAAGGAAAATTTCTTCATTTTTGCTCCAAAATAAGGGGAATTTCTGCCTTTTTGACTTTAAATAAGTGGAATTTCTGTATTTTTCCCCCAAAACAAAGGGAATTTCTGTCTTTTTTGTTCGAAAATAAGGAAAATTTCTGACTTATTACCTTGAAGTAAGTGAAATTTCTACAATTTTGCCCCAAAAAAGGGAAATTTCTGCATTTTTGCCCCCAAATAAGGGGAATTTCAGCCTTTTTACCTCAAAATAAGGGGCATTTCTGCATTTTTGCCACAAAATATTAGGAATTTCTGACTTTTTGCCCCAAAATAAGGAAAATTTCTGCCTTTATTTCCTGAAATAAGTGAAATTTCTGAAATTTGGCCCCAAAATAAGTGAAATTTCTGCAATTTTGCCCCAAAATAAAAGAAATTTCTGCAATTTTGTACCAAAATAAAAGAAATTTCTGCCTTTTTGCTTCAAAATTAGAAAATTTCTGCTTTTTTTCTGAAATAAGTGAAATTTCTGAAATTTTTCCCCAAAATAAGTGAAATTTCTACCATTTTGCCCCAAAATAAATGAAATTTCTGGAATTTTGCCTCAAAATAATTGGAATTTCTGAGTTTTGACCCAAAATAAGGAGAATTTCTGTCTTTTTCCTAAACATATAGGGAATTTCTGACTTTGTGCCCCACAATTAGGGCAATTTCTGCAATTTTGCTCCAAAATACAGGGAATTTCTGACTTTTTGCCCGAAAATAAGAAGAATGCATACATTTTTGCCATAAAAAAGGAAAATATCTTCATTTTTGCTCCAAAATAAGGGGAATTTCTGCTTTTATGCCTCAAAATATGTGGAATTTCTGTCTTTGTCCCCCAATACAAATAGTATTTCTGTCTTTTTGCCCCAAAATAAGGAAAATTTCTGACTTATTACCCTGAAATAAGTTAAATTTCTGCAATTTTGCCCCAAAATAAGTGAAATTTCTGCAATTTTGCCCCAAAATAAGGGAAATTTCTGGAATTTTGCCT